>NC_082656.1:9242500-9542500 GCF_028023285.1 Balaenoptera ricei | reverse complement strand
CATTTTTAATCTTACAGCACAGTACCTTGAAAAGTACAGTAGTACAGTACAACAGCTGGCATGCAGGGACTGGCATCGAGTGAACAGGCAAAAAATAAAGATACTGTACTACTGTATTCTACTCGGTACTGCACAGTAAAGTACACAAAAGCACAACAACTTGTAGAGGATGCACAGACAATATACGCCAGACACATGAACCAACTTAGGTGATTTGACATGCAAACACATGTTTCCATCTTTGAAAGTTCTCAACTTGAAGGTTCGTATGTAGGGGACTTACTGTATTATACAGCAACCAGAGTGAACAAGCAATTATAACACACAACAACATGGAAGAGTCTCACAAGCATAATGTTAGATGAATGAAACCAGACATAAAAGACTACATACTGTATGCTTTCATTTATAGGAAATTCAAAATCATTCTATAGTTCTAGAAGTCAGATAGCAGGTCTCTGTTGGGAGGGGAGAGTGACTAGGAGGGAGCTCTAGGGTCGGGTGGGGTAAAATTCTATTTCTCAACCTGAGTGCAGGTTACACAGGGATCTTCAAATTTTTATATGTTTCTGTGTGTTCATTATGCTTCAGTAAAAAGATTTTCTTTTTAAAAATCCCATATGCTAAAAAAATTCAAATGTAGACATTAAAATGAAAGAGGATAAAATCCAAGTCCATAAGTGGCCTCCAAGCCTTGTATCGTCTGGCCTGGCTCTTTGACCTTCACCTCCTGCAGTTCCCACCTTGCTCACTAAGCACGGCCACTACTTCTTGTTGCTCAGACACCTCAGGGCCTCTGCACTTGCTCCTCTCTCTGTATGGCATGTTTCTCCTCCAGGTAACTGAGGCTCACTCCCTGATTTACTGAATAGGAAAATGCCCACATTCTTCCTGACCACTCGTCTAAAACAGCGCACACAGACCCTGTGGTTACCTGCTTTATCTTTCTTCCTAAGATGTATCACCACCATATTATTTATTTCCTGCCCCCACTGTGATATGAGCTCCCTGAGGGCGAGAACTTCTTCCATTTTACTCACTGTGGTATTGCCAGTGCCTACAACAGGGATTTGTTGAATAAATGAATGAATAAAACTCAAGGGCAAGGATAGCTCTTTATTCTACTTTGTATTCCCTGTGCCCAGCGCAGAGATTGGTCCATTATAGATGCTCAACAGATGTGTAAGTGCTTTGGTGTTGAAATTACATTGCCAATAAACCCTTCCATGGAAGAGGACAAGGTCTTTTGTGAGCAGTATATGTATGCTACCATTTCCATGCTGGCTCTGAAAAACAAGGCAAGGTTCTTAAGATTTGCAGTAAGGCCATAGATCCTGTTCTCACTTAAAAGACACAAAACCAACTATAAGAAGGCAGATCAATGCAATGATTCAATATTGCTAAAACCTAAGGGAGTAAGAAAACAACCCTTCTGCTTGGTTGAAATTTTCCTGCAGAGATGAATCTTGAGTGACAGGCAGTGAGAACACACTGGATACCTATTTGTGAGATAACAAAGGCTCCCTCCCTGCGGTGCAATGTTAACTCTCCACGTCTTTAGAATGACTGAAAGCCAGTTTCTCCCCAACACCCTGGTGACTCACCCATCTTTCTTTGTGTGCCATCACTGGTGTAAATAAGACTTTGTGGGGCTGTGGAAAGATGGGTACAGCAGCGACTAGGCAAAACCCAGCGCTTGCAAGTCTTATGGCTGCAAGGGCCCTGCAGTGAGCACAGCAATCAAAGGCAAGCGCAGGTTGTCCACTGCCCATGCACCACGGGCGCTCCAGCAAGCAGGTGCTGGAGATGGAGCCTGGCTCCTCACAGTCCTCAAGTCACCCAGCAGGGCAGCCCTCGGCCACAGGAAAACCAGAGCAGGCCTGCACCTCTGCCTCTTCCTCCTGGGCAGCTTCGGGAAGATGTGAAGGAGCCCCTGCCCTCCCCCCTCCCCTCCCCCAACAGTGCCCCTCTCTCTCAGGGCTTCAGTGCTGCCCCGCACCCACCCTTCTAAAAGTTGCTCTCCGGAAATGATCCCAGACTCATTCACACTGAGGTGGACAGACTGATAACAGCTTAAAGGGCTTCTTCAATTAAAGGTACATTGGTGCAGATTTCTTTGGGGACCCAGTTGAACTCACCCTTTACTCTCTTAAAATCATCTCTCTACCACGTTTATCTACTTTCACTGTGGTCCTCTCCTGCTTCTTCAGACTCAAACCTTTGATGCTTCTCACTCCTTTAACCTAGGACACGGAATACCCCTACTCATTTCGGTACACATTAGGGAAATCCAGTGTCAGGCATCCGTTCTTCACCAGCCATTGGTGTTCCCCCTCTGCCCCACACCAGGAAGCCCTGTAACTGTGAGCGGAGGGCACATTGAAGGCCCTCAGTGCCCTGCCCTTCTTCCCTTTAAGTAATTGCAGTGTCCGTGTCTTCTGTAAGCTGTGACAGGAACAATTCTTTACTTCTTCCCTCATTTCAGAACTTTCTCAAACAGATTCTCATAGCTAAGTAGGTTAAATCCATATTTTCACCCTGGCATTCAAGACAACCCCCCCATAATTTGGATGACCTATCTTACTTTCTCCCCATCAATCCTAAAAGTGAAAGGCTTAGCGGCAGGAGAAGGGGACTGAAAAATTCAGAAGAATAACATTTTTAAACATTTCTATTTTTCTTGAATTTTTAACCTTGAAAAAATGTGTGGACTTTTTAAAAAATTGTTTGTTTGTTTTGTCCCCCCAAAAAACATGTCTTAGAACTGATAAAATACAGTAAGTGAGGAGATTGAAGCAGTATAGTAGGGAGAAGGAAGCCCAAAGGATAATTTCAGAGGCACAAGCTTGATTGGCCTTAGGACAAGGAGAATTTGCTCTGATGTTACAGGCGTGAGCAAGGCAAACATTTGGGGGCCAGGTGCCCTCATATCCAGCATCCTGCCCTTGGACATTTAGAGCCAAGGAGACTGGCACTTCTGCCCTGCTTGGGCTGTGCAGCTTGACCTGCCTCTGCCCCCACAGCCAGACTGTAGCAAGCTTCTCATGAACCCCTAAAGAGGGAGAGGTGGGAAGCTCAGAAGCATCACCTGCTGTCTTCTCCAGAGCAGACAGCCCTGGCCCTGTTGATACACTGAGAGAGAGGGCTGGCCTGTTGGGCTGTCTTGTTTCATTGTCCACAGACTATGGAAACTGAGGTGGGCAATGAGATGGTTCTTAATGATCCATTTCCTAAGGGAACCAAGGGGGCTTTTTGTCCATTTTCATCCTTATGATAAAACAAGAACCTCAGAGCTCCAGCTCTGAGGCCCAGAGAGACCTATAGATTGAATCTTTGCTAATCATCAGTAGACAGAAAGGAGGAGCAAGTGAACCTTAATTTCAGATCAGAAAACATAACACACACACACACACACACACACACACACACACACACACAGTGAGATGGTGAGACATTTGCAGGAGAAAAATGGATATTATTTTTAATTCCGAGTTTCTGTCATTAGATTTTCAGACACAATCTAGAAATGGTTGGCTTTCAATTTATTTTATGCAAGTTACTGTTGGCTACACATTTGTCTACAGTGACATTAGAAGCAGCAAACCAAGGACTTACATGCATATTTCATTAGTAGGTAATTATGTTCCTTATAATTGGTTTCTAAATCAGACCATTTCACACAATTATGATGTTTTCTTTGCCCATTCAGTCAATTGAAAATATAGTAAGAAAGTTCTTTGTTATCAAAAGGGTATATTCTTAACCTCTATTATGGAGTAAAGGACATAAACTAAAATAAAAACACAACTATTCTGCATTCATAGAATACTCCGTGTTAAAATGCATCATAGATTCAAAAGGAAGAAGAAAAAGACTACAAGGACAGATGTTTCTAAATTTATCAGGAGTAACAAAATACCAAAAGGGGAATTTGATGGTGGGGGCAGATTAAAAATATCAATAATGAAGTCATGCTGTTTAAATGCCAAAATCATTTTTCACCCAAATGAGAAAAGAAAACTGGGTCATAGTGAAGGCCATGAAATAACTACTAATAACAAAGGAATAACATGAGCCCTACACTCAGAAAAATCTATTTAGTCCTTAAGTTAACAAACATTTCCTAAGCACTGTGTTGGGGAACAAGGGCATGATAGTGGGCAAAACAAAGTCTCAGTGCTGCTGGAGCTTAACACCAACCGCCAACCCCTGGGCTCTCAAACACACACACACAGACACAGACACATACACAGACACACACACACACAAAAGACTTAGTGAAGCAACACGCTGGTGGGGAGTGGGGAATGTGCAGGGTAGGTTCTCAGCAAGACTGTGTAAGGCAGCAGGTAAGAGCACAGACTGCAAATCTCACCTTTACTAATGAAACTTGGGCAACTAACTCTCTCTCTGTGCCTCCGTCTTCCCATCTGTAAAATGGAAATAGTACAAGCACACCTGCCTCATAAGGATGCTGTAAGGACTCCATATGTAAAGCACTTAAAACAGTGCTGGAGTGAATAAACAAACAAACAAATAGGGCAGGAGGTGATGGATGTGTTTATGGCACTGATTATGGTGATGGTATACTCATCTCCAAACTCATTAAGTTGTATACATTAATTATATCCAGATTTTTGTATCCCAGTCATATCTCAAAGTGTTTTTTTTTAAAAAAAACAGTGCTGGGTGTAGTGAAGGCATTATTATAAGTGTTAGCTACTATTATCTTTCCCAACCTCTTTACAGCTTTCCTCCAGGGTAAAAATGCAGTCATGGAACATCCTAGGGACCCACTGGCCTTTTTAAACTCTCTCTAGTTCTCTGGGTCCACCTGCAATGACACCTAAATTTTACTGTAAAGCCCCCAGCATTGATCCATAGCTGGTGTTCGATGCATGTTATTCTCCCTCCTTGTCCACTCCCTCCTTAAAACACTGTCTATCCCAACTGCCCACCATTTGGCTCTGCTGGAGAATTTCATAATTCCCCATTCGTCATTTCGAAGAGGGAGAACTATGTTCATGGATAAAATTTTCATAATTAAAAATTTCTCAGAATACATTTTTCCTACATTGCTGATATCTTTCTTCCTCTAGTCCGCCCACTAGAGATTAGTGTGAGATAGTGTTTGCTTTAGCCCCAAATTTAGTATTTAGATCTTAAAAATTAAATGAATAATATGTCATCATTTTCCAAACAGGTTTGAGAAACACTACTTCAAGTTCAAGGTGTAGTTGTGGATATCACTGGTGTAACTCCCATGGGCATTCTGTGATGCAAAGGGAAGGAAAAGAGGAGCAAGAGTTAGAACTGACTCTGAGACTATGAAATGTGGTACGTTTGAGGGTTGTTTGATGAAGTGAGTAAAACTTTAGCAATCAATGGGGCAAGTATTTGGAATGAGGTGGTCTTCCAGAGCAGGGTTCTTTGAACAGAGAACATTGATGACTTGACCTGGTTGGCCTGACAGGGGAGGTGGAAGTTCAAGCGTCAGGGGCCAGGGATGGATACGTCAAGGGGACAGTGGTATAAGGGAGGGACAGTGAAGTTGGGCAGGGATGCATGAAGCTGGAGGGTAATACCAACTTCCAAAATGCCTTGTCCATCCGGGGCAGCAGCCAGTGCTCAGAAAATGCCACAGACGCTGAGCATCCCTCAACAATCTACTAGCCGACTGTGTAAGGCAGGGAGGCTGCTGCTTGAGAACCAGAGGGGACGGCCTGTCTCTGTTCAGAACACCCTCAGGGGCCCCAGAGAGACTCATTCATAGGTTCTCAGTGGCCTGCATCCACACCCATGAGGACCCACCGAGAACAAAACAGGAGCCCCCTACTGACAGGATGAATGAGTAAAGAATAAAGTTGTCGGGCTTCCTTGGTGGCGCAGTGGTTGAGAATCTGCCTGCCAATGCAGGGGACACGGGTTCAAGCCCTGGTCTGGAAAGATCCCACATGCCGCGGAGCAACTAGGCCCGTGAGCCACAACTACTGAGCCTGCGCGTCTGGAGCCTGTGCTCCCCAACAAGAGAGGCCGTGACAGTGAGAGGCCCGCGCACCGCGATGAAGAGTGGCCCCCGCTCGCCGCAACTAGAGAAAGCCCTCGCACAGAAACGAAGACCCAACACAGCCAAATAAATAAATAAATAAATAAAATTTATTAAAAAAAAAAAAAAGAATAAAGTTGTCGGGCTTCCCTGGTGGCACAGTGGTTAAGAATCTGCCTGCCAATGCAGGGGACACGGGTTCAAGCCCTGGTCCAGGACGATCCCGCATGCCGTGGAGCAATGAAGCCCGTGCGCCACAACTACTGAGCCTATGCTCTAGAGCCCGTGAGCCACAACTACTGAGCCCGCGTGCCACAACTACTGAAGCCCGCACGTGTAGAGCCCGTGCTCCGCAACAAGACAAGCCACCGCAATGAGAAGCCCGCACACTGCAACAAAGAGTAGCCTCCGCTCGTTGCAACTAGAGAAAGCCCACGCGCAGCAACGAAGACCCAACACAGCCAAAAATAAATAAATAAAATAAATTTATTAAAAAAATAAATAAAGTTGTCGACTTTGTAACATTTTTCTCCCAGAATCCAATTTAGAGAACATTTCAGCTGTTCACACAGAAAGTGTGAAATACAGAGAGAATAAAGGGACCTATAGGAACTACATACAAGCCATGCTCTGAGGGCTCACTTTAGAGAATTCCCGTGATCAGGACACCGAGTGGACTTTTTGACAAGATTTTGCATTGGCTGGGGCCATTCACTTTTGGCTTCACCTTTGCAGAAGGCACTGCCACCAGTTGCCACCACTGTCCACTGTCCCTTTAGCTATCACCCAGCTCCCTGCCAACCATAATCCCACAGTTTGCCACGCCGCTGCTGCCTTTACCTGACCTGCACAGCACACCTTACCGATCTTTTCCCTACTCCCACCCTTCCATCTGTATGCTCACCTTCATTTGTTTCTCAGCTCCTGTTCTAGACAAGAGTGATAGTGAGACTCTGATTTAAAAAAAAAAAAAACACCAGGCTTTGTACACTCAGATGGGTCCTATCCATCATAGCCCTTTCGAGATTATACTCATTCTAATGATGGTGCATTGGCCTAAAGCAGTGTCAGCTTTCCTCTGTGGGTTTACCTTCAAACATTTATCATTCAGGAAAGAACACTGTCTCACTGTGTTTATCATAGACATACTCACCCCAGTTGAATGCAAAAAGCTCTGATCTTGGAATCAAATGACCTGGCTTTTTATCTTAGATTCACTACCTACCAACTTTGTAAGCTCAGACTTAAACCCACAAGACTAGATGTCTTCATACCTGCTCCAGTTTAAAGGAATTTGTGAGGATCAAATGAGTAACTCTATAAGAAAGCACATTTAATGCCACAGAGCATGATATTAGATTTTTAAGTTGTTTTTCTCTCCTCATCTCCCATTTTACTCATTGGATACCTTATCAACTGTCCTCTCACCTCTCCTCTCCAGAGAAGACATCTATTCATTCATTCAAAAAAGATGTATTGAATCCTCACTGTGTGCTGGGAACACAAAGCTGAAAAACTTTAACTCTCTGTCCTCAAGGAGCCCACAGAAGAGAGAAGCAGATACAATTTTGAGTGGATGAATAACAGTAAACAAATAAAAGTCCTAAGAAAGGCATCTACATGTGCTAGGAAGTGACTAATTGTGCAAACGTGTAGATGGGGGCAGGTGATTTTTAAAAGAAGACAGATGATAGCTGAACTGAATTTATTTATTCTTCAATAAATATTGATTGAGCACTGACTATGTGTCAGGACTGTCCAAGGCATCAGAGACATAGTAGAAAACAAGGCAGGCAAGATAGTTGGCCTCACTGTACAATAAACAAGGAAACAAAAGCTGAAGAGAATTTCTGACTGTGACAAGAGCTAAGATGGAGATAAAAGGAAGATGTTATAGAGGAATGGCAGTATTGAATCATGTATGCGGCTGCTTCTGTCCTCCTCGCCAGGTTCCCTGTCAAGCTGTATCTCTATTCTGACGATTTGATCCTGTGAGGAACTATAACATATGGCTCTCAGACCACATGACACTGGTGCCAATCAAGTATTAAGTCAGTCACGAGGACCTCTTAGCCTACTCTCCACTGAGCAGGCAACCACATGCTGTACAGAAAACCCAGATAGATTCCTTCCTTCCTTCCTTCCTCCCTCCCTCCTTCCTTCCTTCCCTTCTTTCTTCCACTTACTCATTAATTTATGTATTCAACAAATTAATTATAGAGTACCTTCAAAGCCCCAGCTGTGGTATCTATGCTGTGAGGAATAGGAAAAACTGAAGGCATGGTCCCTGGGCACTGAAGTTTACAAGTTAGGAGGAGACAAGAGCCCCAAATCAGATTCAAACAAAGAGTTCCCACCTTAACAGATGTAGTACAGACTGCATGGGAGCAAGATTACCTGGAAATCTTCTTGGCAAAGTTGAGTCTTAACCCAGCTTCACAGGGGGAGGTAAATAGGGATTAGCAGGATGCATGTGAGGGTACCTGAGAGAAGGACAGAGGCAGATGGGAGCAGGATGGATCCTAAGTTAAGGCTGGAGAGAACGCAGGGGAAGTCCTGATCTGTGCCAAGTGCTGTGAAAACTTCTTCATCTCATTTAATCTTTCCAGCAACCTTCTAGAAAAAATGCATAATCTCTAATTCATAGATGAGAAAAATATGGTCCACGGGGTTAAGTACAGTTGATCCTCATTCCTTATGGATTCCATATGTAGGAACTCACCTACACCTTAAAATTTCTTTGTAGCTGAAAATCAAAGCTTGCAGCACTTGCAAGTTCATTTGTGGTCACGTGCAGAGCAGCGAAAACTTTGAGTCATCTGACATGCTCCACTCAGCTGAGACTGAACAAGGCAATGCTCTGCTTTCCTGTTTTACTTCTCATAATATTGTGTCCTTTTCACAGTCTATTTAGTACCATCTTTTTTGCATTTTTCTGCTTTTTGTTGGTGATTTCATTGTTTATATGCCCCCCAAATGTAGTGCTGAGGTGCTGTCTGGTGTTCCTACGTACAAGAAGGCTGGAATGTGCTTTACATAGAAAATATGTGTGTTAGATAAGCTTCCTTCAGGCATAAGCTACAGCACTGTTGGCTAAGAGTCCAATGTTAATGAATCAACAATATGTATTAAATAAGTTGTCTTTAAACAGAAACACACACAAAACGAGGGTATGTATTGATCATTTGACAAAGATGTTGTGACCAGAGGCTCACAGGAACTTAACCTTGTATTTCTCCAGGAGCAGTGTTCAGTATTTGCTAATTCAGGGTTCACAGCGACTTTGTAGAACAGAACTGCCATGAAAAATGAGAATCAACTGGAATTTGCTCAAGATCACAAATCTCAGACTAGAAATCTGCTCTTTCTGATTCCAGCACCAATGCCCTTTCCACTTGCTTTGGAAGATGGGGCTCCTTCCAGGTCATCCCAAAGGGAATACGTTACCATCAATTTACACATATGCTAGAGAACCATTTCTAGAAAGGGTCATTTTGGCCATTTTTGCTGGCTAAAAAATGTTACTCTTATTTAAAGTCAAAAGAATAAAAAACTGCTACATAAGCAGGAGCTACTTCTTTTTCCCTCTGCCTTACCATATTATCAATGCAACATGCTCAGAATCCACAGATGGCAGAGGTGCTTTCCAGTGAGTTCAGAGGTGGTTTACTCCACTTCACAGAGCAATGCTGTTTGGCGTTTGCAGTACTGGATAGTCCTTCGCAAACAAATCAACATTGCAGTTGGGTTTAAGTGGTTGCCACATGGTTGTCTGCGTGGTGTTGGGACATCTGGCCTGGCCCTGATCCTCTGGATGTAAGAATGTGGGTTTCACACAGCAGCAGGAGGCCCAGAAAGGCAAGCCCCATGGATTCACAGGGGTTGCCAGTCAACAAGAAATGGCTGAGCTCCCATTCGGAGAAAAACACAGGAGTAGGAATCCAGGAGAAAGGAAATCTTTATAAAGTATCCTTCACTCCTGGACCAGCCCAAACTATTCTGGGTATTTTCCTTTTCCTTTCCTTGTTTTGTTTTGTTTTCTTTTGTTTTGCTTTGAGCGACAAAACAGCTTCGTAATGTAGTCCTCAGTGGTGCAAAAGCATAACTGTGTGGTTGTGCCTGACTGATATATATGGGAAAACCTCCAGTACAAAGAGGATATTCATTCATGTATACCCTAAGATGCAATTTTATGCTTTTATAAGTTTAATGTTTTCACAACTAGGTCCAACTTTTGCTGGAGTACTTTTCTCAGAAGGGGCATTATAATGTGCTATCTAGGAGGCCATTTTCTCCCGTTAGCCATTATGAGCTAATTTAACTACATTAAGATCCTGCTGGGTATGTGTCTAGAAGTATAAAAGAAAATCACGACCAGTAGCAGAAAATGCTGTCTGCTCTGGATCCCGAAGTAGCATTAAACACATTGCCACCTCCCCCAGTATGCACACACATTCATACACATGGCAAAGCACTTTTATTTTTATTTAATACATACATTGCATAATAAATTCAATATTTTCAATAAACTGAAAGGTGAATTATAACAAAGGTGGATATGTGTTCCCAAAAGGTTTGTGAGCACTGATTTCATTATGATTAATACTTTACTTAAATTCTACATTAGATTTTGGAGATTAATCCTTTGTCAGTTGCTTCATTGGCAAGTATTTTCTCCCATTCTGAGGGTTGTCTTTTCATCTCAGGTATGGTTTCCTTTGCTGTGCAGAAGCTTTTAAGTTTCATTAGGTCCCATTTGTTTACTTTTGTTTTTATTTCCATTTCTCTAGGAGGAGGGCCAATAAGGATCTTGCTGTGATTTATGTCACAGAGTGTTCTTCCTATGTTTTCCTCTAAGAGTTTTATAGTGTCTGGACTTACATTTAGGTCTTTAATCCATTTTGAGTTTTTGTGTATGGTGTTAGGGAGTGTTCTAATTTCATTCTTTTACATGTAGCTGTCCTGTTTTCCTAGCACCACTTATTGAAGAGGCTGTCTCTTCTCCACTGTATATTCTTGCCTCTTTTATCAAAGATAAGGTGACCATATGTGTGTGGGTTTACCTCTGGGCTTTCTATCCTGTTCCATTGATCTATATTTCTGGTTTTGTGCCAGTACCAGACTGTCTTGATTATTGTAGCTTTGTAATATAGTCTGAAGTCTAGGAGACTGATTCCTCCAGCTCCATTTTTCTTTCTCAAGATCGCTTTGGCTATTTGGGGGTCTTTTGTGTTTCCATACAAATTGTGAAATTTTTTGTTCTAGTTCTGTGAAAAATGCCATTGGTAGTTTGATTGGGATTGCACTGAACCAGTAGATCGCTTTGGGTAGTATAGTCATTTTCACAATGTTGATTCGTCCAATCCAAGAACATGGTATATCTCTCCATCTGTTTGTAAAATCTTTGATTTCTTTCATCAGTGTCTTATAGTTTTCTGCACACAGGTCTTTTGTCTCCTTAGGTAGGTTTATTCCTAGGTATTTTATTCTTTTTGTTGCAATGGTAAATGGGAGTGTTTCCTTAATTTCTCTTTCAGATTTTTCATCATTAGTGTATAAGAATGCAAGAGATTTCTGTGCATTAATTTTGTATCCTGCTTCTTTACCAAATCAAAACTACAATGAGGTATCACCTCACACCAGTCAGAATGGCCATCATCAAAAAATCTACAAACAATGAATGCTGGAGAGGGTGTGGAAAAAAGGGAACCCTCGTGCACTGCTGGTGGGAATGTAAATTGATACAGCCACTATGGAGAACAGTATGGAGCTTCCTTAAAAAACTAAAAATAGAACTACCATATGACCCAGCAATCCCACTACTGGGCATATACCCTAAGAAAACCATAATTCAAAAAGAGTCATGTACCACAATGTTCATTGCAGCTCTATTTACAATAGCCAGAACATGGAAGAAACCTAAGTGTCCATCGACAGATGAATGGATAAAGAAGAAGTGGCACATATATACAATGGAATATTACTCAGCCATAAAAAGAAACGAAATTGAGTTATTTGTAGTGAAGTGAATGGACCTAGAGTCTATCATACAGAGTGAAATAAGTCAGAAAGAGAAAAACAAATACCGTATGCTAACATATATATATGGAATCTAAAAAAAAAAAAAAAAGGTTATGAAGAACCTGGGGGCAGGACAGGAATAATGACGCAGATGTAGATAATGGACTTGAGGACACGGGGAGGGGGAAGGGTAAGCTGGGACGAAGTGAGAGAGTGGCACTGACATATATACACAACCAAATGTAAAATAGGTAGCTAGTGGGAAGCAGTCGCATAGCACAGGGAGATCAGCTCAGTGTTCTGTGACCACCTAGAGGGGTAGGATAGGGAGGGTGGGAGGGAGATGCAAGAGGGAGGGGATATGGGGATATAAGTATATGTATAGCCGATTCACTTTGTTATAAAGCAGAAACTAACACACTATTGTAAAGCAATTATACTCCAATAAAGATGTTTAATAAAAAATAAAAAATAAAAGAAAATAAATTCTACATTAGAAAAATATTTAATCTATCTCTCACCCTCAATTTAATAGGATATACCTACTCACACACTGGAATGAAGCACTCTTAACATGGCACTTTGTCCTAAATAAATAGTCAAAATTCAAAAGAAAAAAAAAATCCTGTGAGAGATCTTGTCCCATGAGATATCAATTATAATTTAATATATCATCAAGATAGTTTTAAAATAACTGCTTTTTGGATTATAATGACATGTATTGATTGGCCTACAAAACAACGATAACCAAGATTAATGTGGAAAGTATCTTATCAAGTTCCTTATTTTTTGTGACCAAATTTCCTATTTTATAATTTTTGTTTTTTAATTTGACCCAACAAATTGATATAGCTTATCCATCTCTGGAGGGAATTACTACTTATGACCATGTCCTTTTCTTACCAAAATGTAACTGAATATTGCCTCTGCCAAAAATTCCATTTAATTAGATGTGATAGATCCACTATTAAGGAACAAAGACTACATCTACTGATACAAGTCTTCCTAGGAAAACCTGTCTGCTCTATGATCTATGACTTTCCAGCCTCACAGAGTAAAGAATTTCATTTCCTGGCAGGCCAGGAATATTAACAAATATGGGAATCTTAGAGAAAATAGTGCTAGTAACAATGATAAAAACTCTCTCACTCATAAAAGTAATTTACAACTCCCAAGGCTTTACAAAGCCTCCAGACAGAAGTTAATTCTAAAGCTTTACTATCATGTGGTTCTAGCTCTGCTACATACAAAAAGTAGGTATTTATATATTACTCAACACCTCTTGTTATGCCTATATAAATAAACTGGTCAAATAAAACAAGATATCAATTAAATGAGTCATGGTAATTTTATTCCTCTTACCAAGTACTGGTGAAGGTATGGGTATTGATATATTCTGGTCAATGATGTACTAGCAAAAGTCTGGCTGGGAGTGGGGAGGCAGTATGGAAAAAATATCTTTGCTAACAAAAAGAGACACACAGAAAATCCCCCCTTCTTCTGCTGATATTATCACAGCTAGATGTGGTGACAGGAACTGCTGCAGCCATTCTGCAACCATGAGGACAAGCCAGGATGTTGAGCAGTATTAACCTGGGTCCTTACTTTAGCCACACTTGGGTTCTTGAGCCAGACTCCCTGTTATATGTGATACATTTTCTTTTTTGTTTAAGTCAATTTAATTGGGGATTTTCTTTTTTTGCAGCCCAAACCAGACATTCTATTAAAGACCCCAATTAACTCTCCTATTACCATCAAGATTCCAGGGCTAAAAGTAATCAAACCAGGTAAACAGTGCCAACATTATAAAGAGTCCTGGACATTATATTTGCTCTTGGAGATTTTATAATAGGAGATACGTATATAAATAGAAGAGAGTATTGCAGGGCACATATACAGCATTAAAATAGTGGGGGCCAAAAGGCAGCCACTGGATCCAGACAGAAAAGATGCTAAATCCCCAAGGAACATAAAAGAAGTGAGGTGAACTAGCAAATGATCCCAAGGATTATAGTTAAAGTTCTTCTGATGAGAAAAATCATGAGAAGCATCTTCAGAAACATGTAATGCTTTAACCTGTGCCAAGGCCATGAGTGACATGAAACTGCATCTCTGTAACCCACCACACCTTAGTAAGTCCGAAGCCTGAGTTTCCTGCATGGTATAAAAATAGCTGTACTCCTCAAGATGGCTGACTGCACACTGAGTACCAATGGCAAGAACCTGAAGTCTAGAGGTGTACAGCAACACTTAGAGATAGTCACACATATATTTTTTCATCCAGTGGGTTGAAGGGCAGTGGGCAATGCAAGGGACAAGAGTGGACATCTCATTAAAAGAGCTGCCCTAAGGCTTATGTCTCAACACACAAGCAATCTTGTTTTATATGATGTGGTCATTTCATGTGCCATCAGGAGCCCTAGCAGTTCTTCTGTGTTTGTATATAACAAACCCTCCTCATTTTTGTTTCAGAGAAATAACGTTCCCTAATGGAAAGATACATCAAAGATTATCGGGTCTCATCAACCATTTCACACATAAGGAATTGAAGGCTAAGAAAAGTCTTGTGACTTTTTCAGAATCTCGGGCCAGCACTAGAACCTAGATCATGTCTCTCACCCAAAATATACTCTTGTTCCCAATAAACGTAATTTTACTTAATTTGCCAACAATTCACCTTGTCAATATTATTTTTATTTTGAATTGTATATTCTAAGGTGCTAACGACTTTACTTACAACCCACTGGGAACTGACTTGGTTTCTAGACTTTTCTTTTTTTTTTTTTGGTTCGACGGCGGAGCAAAGAATAAAAACCCTGACAAATAACCACAAAGAAGCTAAACCCTACAAAAGGTATAACTACAATGAAATGTGTATACACTTTGCTATCCTCTCATAATGCCAGGGCCTTCAAAGAAATATTTTAGAAGGTCTGAAAAATTTCAATATTAGAAATATTCACAGCAATTATTCTTATTAATATCAGAGGTGTTCTTACCACACATATTATTTATGATCATATGATCAGACATTAATTCTCTAGATCCACAGAGCTCAGACAGCAATTAATGTTTATATAATGTTCACACAAACCTAACCATATTCTGATAAGTAGCTCAACGGAGCTCATGTAATTAATGAAGCTGATGCTTTCTGCTAAAATCTAAGGATGTCTACAGACTTCCGATGGCAAAAACCTGACCTTACAAAATGCCAGTTTTATACATCCAGCTGTGATTGCTCTAAGGGTGAGACTGCCGTTTTGATGTTTCAATGTATTGATCTGGCAACCTCATTACAAGTTGATCCATGAAAAATTAACTGAAAACTATGGTGCCTGTTGGATAATCCTTACATTGTAGGACAACACAATTGCAAAATCTCTCAGAAGTGTTTTGAAATCTTCATAGTTAAGACTATTGCCTGGCATAAGTGACTATTGTTAAGGCTTGACAACTGTTAGCTATGCAGAGATTTGAGTTGTTGAATTGGCTTGGATCGTCATAATTTGATTTCACATACGCTTTCGCCCTGGGAATCAATTAATATGTGCTCAGTATCTCTTGGGTTCCGGCATCCTATTATAGTCTCTTGATGCGTAAATATATTTAAGAGCAAATAACATGCCACTTCTCGATTTCCAAATAAGCTTACGCCGTTTTTAATTAAACTTCTCAGGGCAGTTTGTCAACCTTGGCATTTACACATAAAACACTGACAATTATGTAAAGATTCTTAAGAGATTTGTTTAGAATGTTTCGAGTTAAGAAAAACAGCGCCGGAGAAAGGGCAAAATTAAAGCACTAACGCAGTCTTGTTCACATCACAGCTCTGGAAACAAAAGCAGTGCAGCAGTGCATCCCACAGAAGGGAATCCTGCTCGCTCGTCAGCCCCAGGGCGAGAGAGGGAGCCACGCTGAAAGCACGGCCAGGCACCCTGGTACTTTTCCTGGGGAACTCTCCTCTTTATTTCTGGAAAAGTACTTAGAAACCCCTGTAAGAACAAACCGTATCAACTAGGGGCCTGTGCTTAGAGCTAGGGTCACCGGCAAAGCCCATTAACATTTCCTGGGAAATCATAAAAATAGAGTCTGGGTAATAAAATAAAGGCTAACCTTTTTGTTTCCTTCTCCTCTGTGCTTGGTTTCACTGGCTCACAGGGTGCTGCATGACGGGGCGTCACACCCGGCACCCGACGCGAAACGACTGCACCGACACCTCAGCTCACCGGGCCGTGCGCAGAAACGCCGCACACTCCACCTCAGTTCAAGATGGTGGCGGCGAGCCGTGGGCAGAGAAGCTGCGCAAGCGCCCTGGATCTGAGGCGGAAGCAGCACAGCTCTGAGGCCTCGGGGGGGGGGGGGGGGGGGGACCCCGCCCCCAGCCCCGCCCCCCCAGCCCCGCCCCAGCCCCGCTGGCTGTCGAGATACCCATAAAGCAGCCCAGGCCTCGGCCTGTCTGAGAAAGCGGGCTTTGTGGGGCAGAGCTTGCAGCTCTCCATTCTTTGATCAAAGAACAAAACTTTCCTTTGCTTCTGAACCAAATTTGGTCTCGTTCTACTGGCGCGAGTGACACCAGGCAGGAGGACCTTTGTTGCACCCCGACTGGAAAGGTCGGTAACACTAGCACAGTATTCCTATCAGAAGGATGCAGGGATATGGGGAGGGAGGGAAGCAGAGACAGAGAGATACGAGTAATGCTGATACTATGTTCCAAGAAACAAAAATACAGCAGCTTATAAATCTCATTCTCTTAAACAGAAAGATCATCCGGGTTGTGGATACAGATGAGGTCAGAGGAATAAATGTCACCAGGCAGGTATTGCAAGGCATTTCCAAGGCTCTCTTCTTGCTCTTGTGGAAACACAGGTCTGCTCTCACGCGGGCTCCCGGGACACCGAGCTTCCATCCACTGGCACCTTAAGGGTCCAAGGGGCACCGCCTCGTGGAAGAGGCACCAGGCCGCCTTCCCGGACCTGCGCCCTCCTGTCTGCCATCGCCGCCTCCTCGGAGCCCTCGCAGTGCACTCGGAGCTCCGCAAAGACGGGGAAATGGCTTCCTTCCCTTTCTAGGTGACATTCAGTCAGAGGTGTTCCTAATCGGGGCAGCTTTTCTCCCAGGGACTTGTAGGGTTTGGGTCACAGAGCTGCTGCTGTTTACTTCCACGCCTCTCTTTAGCACACAGACTTGAGCCAAGAGCTGATCAAGTGAGAGAAACTACAAGCCCTGCTTAGAAGGCCTCTCCTGGAAACCAAGGCTCCAGGGGGAGAGGGGGCTGCTGCCTCCTTCTTCCCTGGGTTGAAGGGCCTTGACTCCAACACACTGGGTTCTTGTACTCCCCCCCACCCCACCCCAATCCACCAGATACACACAGAGACATCAGAGTCCAGAATTAGGACAAGCATTTGTCGTGTGTTTCTCCTCTGTATCTCATTTTAATGTCCTTACTACATAAACAAGAATAGATGTAATGTGTCACACAGCATAGTAATAAATGAAATGCCTGTTATAAAACCACCTGACTTAAGAAGTAGAATAGACCCACTACTACTGTGTGTGTTCCTTTCCTATCCCAGGCTTGTGCCCCCAGCAGGTGAAACCTCTTTCTTGAATTTCCTTGCTTTTTTCTCATTTCCTTGCTTTTTTACATATACATATATGGTTTTATCACATATGCATATGTGTCTTATTCCTAATTTTAAAGCGAAATGCTTCTAATTCCTTATGGAAAATCATATTTGTGATTGGTAGATATTCTTTATCAGATTAAGGCAGTTCTCTTCTATTTCTATTTCAGAGTTTTTATTTAGAATAAGTGTTTAGTTTTACCAAATGCTTTTTCTGAATCTACTGAAATGATCATGTGTTTTCTTTTTCTTTTAATCTATTAAAAAGAATTCCTGGAATAAACCCAGGAATTTAAAAAAACCCATTAGTTTTTTCTTCTTTTTAAAAATATATGGCTAGATTCAGTTGTTAATGTTTAGGATTTTTAATCTACGTTCATAAATGTAATTGGCCTGGGGTTTTTCCCATGCTTTGTGTTATTTTGATATCTAACTTATAACAGTGTCATAGCTTATGTCATGATTTAGGGAGTAAACTCTTTTTCTGTTCTCTACAGAGTCTCCTGAAACTTTGATAGAACTTGCCTATAAATAATCGGGGCCTGGTTGTTTCTTTTTAGGGATATCTTTACTGATTCTCTATAATTCCAACTTTACTTTCTTCCTTCCTCAGTTTTTTTTTAAAGAAATTTGTCAATTTTATCTAGAATTTCAATTTAATTGGGATAAAGTTGTGCATAGTATTCTTATCTTTAAATCTTTGTGTGTCTATACATGTCCCCCTTTTCATTCCTAACCTTATTTGTGACTTTTCCATTACATGTATCTAATAAAATCAATAGATTCTTTATAAAGAATCAATTGTTGGCTTTGTTAAGTCTGTCATGTTTGTTTTCTATTTCTTTGATTTCTGCTCTTCCTTCCTTCTACTTTTTAAAGAATTATTTTTTTATTTTCTAATATCTTAAGTTAGGTGTTTCACTTACTAATTGTCAGACTTCTTTTCTAATGTAACATTTAATGCTATAAATCTCTAAGCACTGCTTTTGCTCCATCTCATAATGGTTGGTATGTATTATCATCATGGATGATACTAAAATTTTAAATTTCCCTTATGATATATTCTCTTAGTCTTCAGATGTATGGAAATTTTAATCTTATCTTTATGGAATTGCAGTCAGAAAACAAAATGTGGTTCACATAATATCAGTTCTTTGAAATTTGTTGAGAATTGCTTTATGGGCTAATACATGGTCAATTTTTGTAAAGTATCCATGTGTGCTTGAGAAAAATGTGTATTATCGAAGTTTATGGCCCATCACACTAATTGACCAACATATTGTTTTGTTCAAGTATTCTGTATCTTTACTGATTTTTTAACTTAATAATTGAATGAACTGACCTATTAAAATGGATTTGTCCCTTAGTCTTTATATTTTTTATGCTATTTTATTAGTGCACAAATTTAGAATATATATTCCCAGTAAAATGATCCTTTTATTATTATGCAGTGATAATGCTTTTGTTTTTTTTATGTAGTGATAATGCTTTTTTGTCTTAAGGTATCTCTTCCTCATATACCTTTCTCAGCTTTCATTTTGTTATTATTTGCCGGGTATATTTTTCCACCCTTTAATTTTCAACGCAGTATTTTTTAAAGCATGGGTTTCACTCTGATATCAGGGAAGAAATGAACTTTTTTAGCATTTAAATCAATAATAAAATTTTAGTTTTTTTTTTTTTTAAGAAAACATTTCCAATTTTTTTTTCTTTATCTAACATAAAGGAGTTCCTTATGGTTTTACATGTCAAATGAAGTCAAAGCTACATGGAAATTGATCCAGGACAACAGGTCCATAGCTCACTCAGCGTAACACTCTTGTCTGAAAACACCTGACACTGTCTTCCAAAGTCAGTTACTCCCATCATCTCCACCTTTGCTTTGATCATTTTCCAGACTCTTCATGTATCAGTTTTATCAATTAAAAAACTTTGTGACTTTTCTGCTCAATTATTTTTAAAACCACCAATAGTAATACCTACCCCCCAAGGTTAAGATGTCGAATTTCCTTTTGAACTTTATTCCATGCATACACATATATGTACAGACAATATGTGTATCTCTGTAGAAACAGAGAGAGACAGATTAGGGACCCAGACAGACCTAAATTTAGATCCAGCCTTGTCATTTTCTGTGTGGCACTTCCAAGATTAATGGGTTGTTAAATGCCTGTCTTTCATTTGTCCTGGAATTTTGTCTAGGGCTCCGCGACAGAACAAAACAATCCGTGCCACCCGCGCAGAGTAGAAGATGAAAAGCGCCCACTCAGGAGGCACCCAGACGGTGATTTCACCCGTGGTTCTGCGCACGCTCCCTGCCGGGCAGGGAGGAAACACTCAGCTCTGCAAGTCAAGTGGGGAGAGGGATGCAGGGAGGTCAGGGGGACCATGGTGTGACCCGGCGGTACCTGGAATCCGGTATCTGGAGTCCAAGGCACGGGGACCGGGCCTGCAAGGTGAAAAGGAGCCTGTCTGTGATCACCCTTAAAGGGATCCTTCCCGAAGGGCCCTTGAGGGAGGAGTGAAGTCTGGAGCCCAGGGCGTCGGGTCACCTTCTTCTGTGGTCAGGGTCCCCCATGTCCCGGGGGGCCACCACCAGAGGCCGTCTGAACCAGATTATAAATTTGGTACATTTGTTATCAGAATCCCTGAGTCTCAGTGGGTTACCTCATTTGTAAATGTTGATAATAATAGTAGCGATACCACAGTTTCCAGCAGGACTCAAGAGATAATAATAAAGTACTCCTGGGTGCTCTCCGGATTCCCCTCGTCACCTCTGGCTCTTGGAATCCCCCAAAACTCTGACTGATGAGCAGTCCTTACCCTGGCAGGCCACTTTCTTGGACAAAATCTCTTTTTAAAAAATGACCCCAAGCTATTCCCTTACCCAAGTTCCACATCTGGTGCCCAGGATTCTGTGCTGTGGACCAACCAGCCAGGCCAGCAGAGCGGAGGGTATCACTTCTCAGGCACTGCCCAGGCGCAGCCTCCCTCCAGCTGTCTTGGGCCTCTTCAGCTCCCTAGCCTGGGCCAGGACACCCAGCAAGCCCCTCACGACATGTGTGTGATGGGGTGGCGCTCGAAGCATGGCTTTCGATCCGAGAAATCAATCCTCTCTCCCTCCCCACACAGTCAGCTATTTTACATCTTCCCTTATATGTAAGATCGCTTATATCTTTTCTGAACAATTCTCAAACCACACATCCTATTCACAGCAACACCACTTCTGGGCGGGGAGAGGGGGGAGTCTGTCTTTTATTTAGTCTTCCTCTGGTCCTGACTCCACATCCTTGAGCTCTAAACAGCTCTGCACCTTATTCACTGATGTCTAAACACATCCATCTATGAAGGAAGCTCCACATTTGAAATCCTTCTGCCAAGAAAATAAGCCCCTTCAAATGCAAACCATTTTCTTTTAAATTAGTCACTCTGCATTTGAATGCTCTAGCTTTAGTGAGATTTTTTTTGTTTTGTTTTTGTTGTGCAGCAGAAAATTCTGTAGACTGAAGTAGAGAAGAGGGGAAATATAAAACTTTACAGGCAAAGAGGGATAATTACTTCTGTTGTATTTGGCTTTTGGATTGATTACGGTAATTGCAAGCATTATTTCTCCTTCTTGAGCTCTACAGACATATCAAAGTGTCAGGGATACGTGGACCAAAGGTAGCAGTGAAGTACAAAAAGAAAGCCAAGGGGAGGAAAACTGACACGCATGGAATAGGAGCTAAGGATCAGCGGTTGGAAAGGTCAACATTTCCAAAAGCTCTAGAAGCTCACAGGAAAAATGGAATTGAGAACCAGTGCCAGGCAATGAAGGAGGAACCAGAAACTAAAAGAGGCAAGCACACTTGTTGCTAAGTCACTCACTGTGGCAAGTGGAATTTCCTGGAGAGCCACACCAATACATATCCCTTTCCCAGGCTCATCTTACAGTGCCACTGACACTTCTCCAACGAGAGGCGGGAGCTGTATTCAGGACAAATGACAAATGTGAATGTAGAATAAATATATTTTCAGACATTCAAATACTCACAAAGTTTCCTTCCCATAATCCTTTCTTTCTTAGGAGTTTACTTGAAGGTGAATTCCAGCAAAGTGAGGAAATAATCTAAGAGGAAGACATGAGATCTAGGAAACAGATTCTAAGAGAAGGAAAGTCCAGAATGAGAGCTGCACAGAAAGACAAAGCTCCAAGAGAGAGGTTCAGGGGAAAGCACGGGGGTGGGGCTGGGGCTGGGATTCAGGAAATTTATTATTCTGAGAGTTTGGGACATTTTATTGAAGGCCACTCCATAATACTAGATTTTCCCAACTACGTACATTATTTATAAAAATTAAAAATTATTTTAATATAAAATAACACTGATATTCTTTGTAATTTGTGGTATACACTTATGGCTGTTTCTTTGCTTAACTCAATATGAAGTTTTCTAGTTTTCTACTTATTTTAATCCTTTTCTTTTCAATGGTTGCACTGGTATGGAAAGAAAAAAAGTCTTCTGGTTTTAAACAGTGGGATAAATAAGATTCCATGGAGGTCTATACCCAAGGTATCAAGTTGGGCCATTTAAAAGGAAAAGCTAAAGTTTAACAGGTCATAAACAGAAGGCACAGGGCTTAGTCTCAGATTCAGGTTTGGTTTGGATTACAGCAGAGATATAATAAATAGGAGTCAAAACAGAATCAGTGGTGTGGAGAAACCAGAACCCTGTGCACTGCTGGGAATGTAAGATGGCACAGCCATTGTGGAAAACAGTATGCACGTTCCTCAAAAATTTTTAAACAGAAATTACTACATGACTCAAGAGATTCCAGCTTCTGGGTATACATCCAAAAGAACGGAAAGCAGGGTCTTGAAGAGATAATTGCAACACCCACGTTCACAGCAGCATTACTCACAATAGCTAAAATGCGGAAGCAACTCAAGTGTCCATTGATAGATGAATGGTGGTTGCCAGGGGCTGGGAGGAGGGGGAAATGGGGAATTATTGTTTAATGGCTATAGAGTTTACGTTTTTCAAAAAAAAACAGTTTTGGAAATTGATGGTGGTGCTGGCTGCACACTATGAATGTAATTAATACCAGTGAACTATGCCCTTAAAAAATGGTTAAGATGGTAAATTTTGTTAAGTGAATTTTTCCACAATTTTTAAATATTGGGAAAAAAATCCAACAAGATCAGTGGGCAAGATGAACTATAATTTGGACAATGAGCAATGGTCAGGATTTGAGAGGCCACCGAAGGTGGACAGAAGACGGCAACATAGTTTGTATATTCCCGACCTCTGTTCCAAAGCAGTAAATATAATACAGATACCCTAACATACACATACCCACATGTAACTCTCAGTTCCCCATGACTGTATCTTGCTTTTTCAGTTAAACATATTTTCTTTAAGGACCAACAATTACCCTCTTGTCCAAAAGTGGGTAAAGATCCCAATAACTGATAACTGAGGACTTTATCATCCACAGATCTTTTTTTTTTTTTTTTTTGCACACACTATTTTAAATAATTTGATTGACTACACTTTGAGGTTTTTTTTTTTTCTTAAGCTATTTACTCCCGTTTTACAGATGAGGAAACTGCAGTGCAGACATGTAAAATAACTTGCCTAAGATCATACATCTGTTACATCTGCAGAGCCAGTAAAACGACAGCTCTATTATAGCTATTTGTCTACACTTTCCTTTACACCTGGAGTAACACATGGAATGAACAGACCTACATCTACATAAAGTTTCAATAAATGTATTTTCCATATATGTCGTAATATCATTCAAATGTATGTAGATAGGAATAAAAACTGAGTGTGGCAAATCTAAAGTTGCCATGTAAACTTCGGTATAGCTGAAAGTACCCTTAAAAATCCCTTACATCTCCCATGATTTTATATACTTAACCCCAAGCAGTGATTTCCATGCACACTAAAATTTGAGAATCAATGCCCTAAACCTATGAAAGGCACAAAAGGATGTCAGGGTATCCAAACAACTCTGCCTTTAAGATAGCTATGAAAACACTGGTGAATGGAAAATAGGTAGATATTGCTTCTTGCAATATTTACTTCATCTTATTTAAATATTTGCATTTTATACACTTATTCAATCTCTCTTTTTTTTTTTTGGCCATGCCACTTGGCTTGTGGGATCTTAGCTCCCCAACCAGGGATTAAACCCGTGCCCTTGGCAGTGAAATCGTGGAGTCCTAACCACTGGACCACCGGGGAATTCCACTTATTCAACCTTATTATATTATACGCTGCTGCTGAGATTAAAGAAGCTAGTAGAGTCATATCTTTCAGGGGGAGTAGGTTTTAAAATTAGTGTATAAGTTAAATATATTTGTGATGTGGCTCTACTTATTATGACTTTATATAAATGTTCTCAATGGATACTAAAAGTACCATTTCTACTGTGCAGAATTCAGTAAAACTGTTTTTTTTGCCTTTAGAAAGAGGACAGAAAGTTCATAACTCTTACATTAAGTTACAATGCCAATTAAGGAGTGGGTGAAAAGAAAAACCACTAGTGAAAATAACAGACATTCAGAAGGGTAGGAAGAAAATCCTATTCTAACAGTGTCACAAGGGCCAGTCAAAAAGCAAGTGATATAGAGAAGTCCTGGAGAAAGAGGATTGAGAAGAAAGGACTGGATTTGGTCATTGGTGATCTACAATAACAATTCTGTAAAATTGGACAGCAGAAGCCCCCGAGGAACTGAAGTGACTCCAACTTACAGTGATAAGCAGCAGTAGCGTAACCAGACTTGCTAAAGATAGTTTTTGTTTTGTTTTCTTTAAAGCAGCCCTGGAAGGCTCAGTCAGAGATGATGCATTAAGTATAAGCGTAAGAAACTTTCATTTCCCCAGCAAACAAAAAGAAAATGGGTAGGGACACAACATAAGTGCTGGAATGAAGATGGGATTCCACTGGATCCAGACAAGATTAAGTGCTGGCAACTATCTTCCCTCATAAAATGAAAGCGGATAAGAACACACACACACACACGCACACACACTCCAGATAAATCCACAAGAGAAAGAAACATAAAATTTTGACAAATTCGGAAAGAAAAACAAATATTTTAAGAAGAACCATAGCCCAAAACACATGCTAGAGAAAAGCATTGCAAAGGTGAAGTTTAGATGTGGAAGACAATTCGAAAAACTCTGAATATCTAAAAAGAATTCCAGAAACAGAACAGAGAAAATGAAGCAGAAAAAAACAAACAGTAAAGATAGCTATATGCTGTTTTAAAATCAGATGTAAAACACAATGACAGAGGGAAGCTTGAAAAAAGGGGTATCAAATATTTATATCAGTCACAGAACTTCTAAGATCCGAACTTTGAAACATATGAAGTTAAAAAAAAAAAAAAAAGAACTATCTCCTAAACTAACAGGTTTGACAGATGATAAAACCAAGATATATAAATTTAAATAACCCAATAAACAAGCTCAATATAAAACACACATACATACACACAATTTGGTACACAAAACACTGAATAAACCTAAATAAACCTTCTTTTCAGGCACATATGGAAACACACAACAAAAATCTCTCAATACAGACCAAGAAGCAAAATTACACAAGTGACATTCTTAGCCTACATTCAGTTAAATTAGAAATTAATCACAAAAAGATAACAAAATCACCATCACCATGCCCAACCCTATCTGCTCAAAATTTTTTAAAAGTCTGCTGGGAGAAAAAGTCCCACTAAGCTTAAGACTCAAAAGAAGAATTATAAGCTATTTAGAAATTGAATGATAATGGGGAACACTACAAAACAAAACCTTTGGAATGTAATCAAGCCGTAGTCAGAAGAGAAATGTATATATTATTAAAGACAGACTAAAGGTAAATGAACTGAGTATATACCCCAAGAGACTAAAAGAAGAATTAATAAATTCAAATAAATTTGAAAAAAGGAATGAAGATTATTGCAGAAATTACAGAAATAACACACAACAACAACAAAATGCTCAATCAATAAAACCTAAAGCTGGTTCTTACTCAAGGAAATCCAAGGATAGAGGGGGAAAAAAAAAAGATAAAAAAATTTTTTTGAATCAAGGAAAAATAAATATATAAGAGATGCTACAGAGGAGATTTACGAAATAAAGTAGCCTACTTGAACCTTTTACCAACAAATTTTTAAATCTAGACATGCACAACTGCCCGGGAAAACATGAGTTACCAAAATTTCACTTCAGGAAGACTGAAAAACTTGGATTAACTAACCAAAAAGAAGCTAAAGACATAATAAAAGCTTCAGCTCCTAAAAAAGCTTTTAGGCCCCAAAGGAGTAAGGGTAAAGGAGTGAGGGTAGACTGAGCCAGTGTTCCTTATCCAACAGCAACAATGAGAAAAAGTAATTTTAAAGAAAAATAGAGTTTGCAAGATTGTTATGAAGTAAACTGTAAAACTACTTATGGATATAAAAGACACCAACAAACCAAATTCATGGATGGAAAGATTTCAGTATCATAAAAATGACCATTCTCTCCAAAAAAAAAATCTTTTTTAATTCAATGCCATTCCAGTAAAAATCCTAAGGACTTTTCCCAGAATTTGGCAACCTGATTTTAAAATTCATGTGCAGGTGTAAAAAGACAAAAATAGCCAAGACAATTTTGAACAGTAGTAATAAGGGAGATGCCCTACTATAAAACTACAGTAATGAAAATATACTAGTTGCAGGAGTACATACATAAACTAATGGAACACAAAAGAGAGCCTAGAAACATTATAAACATAAATATTATATTATTTTAAATATATTCTCAACATATAAAGGCACTTGGTATATGACAGCTATGGCATTTAAATCAAAGTAGAAAGAATGAACTATTTAATAAGTAATAGTGCTGAGGTGAATGGCCATGCATTGGAAAAAGATACAATAAGACCTTAACCCACACCACACACAAAGTTAATTTCAAAGGGATTCAAATCTAAAAATTAAAAGCAAATAACAGCTCTATACACTGCTGGTGGGAGTATAAAGTAAGACAACCACTTTGGAATGTAATTTGGCAATACCTAGAAAGTAGAATACCCATATTCATTAAATTCAACATTCCCATTCAAAATAACCATTTATGAGACAGGAAGGATGTTCACTTTGGCCCTGGTTGTAATAATGAAAGTGTAAACAATCTGATAATAAGAATAAAATAAAAATATGAAAAATGATTAACTGCTATAAGAATGGATTAACTGTGGTATAGTCAAACAACAGAATACTTTACAAAAGCAATTAAGAGAAATTTACAGAACTTCATCAAATTTAATATGACATCATGATTTAAGAAGCATCCTAATTTCAGAGATGTTAAATCGTGAAAATATAGAACAACATGTAACAAACATGGCTATACCTATACCTCAAAGACATAGTACTGAGTAAACAATAGGTTTCAAAATTATAGATACAGTGGATTTTTTCCCATAAAATTTAAAAATATACAAAATACCCCTATGCACTTTTTAAAATACACATATGTAAAACAAGGATGAAAACATGCATGGGAATGATACACATTAATATCAGGATATTTACCGCTTAGTGAAGAAGGGGGGAAGAATGAAAAAAGGTTATAAGCTTTAACTATATCTTTTAGTATTTTACTTCTTCTTAAAAAAAAAAAAAAAACAGGAATGTAGCTTTTACATAAAGTGAATTTCTCCTCCCCATGAAAGGACAGACACAAATGCAATCACTCCACATCATCTATGACACAATTATGGAATGTTTACTCTTAAAACACAACAAAGAAACACTGCTTCCTAAACATTCCTGAGAGATTTTACTGCTCACTGGCAGAGGGAGCAGAGAAAGTGTGTGTGCGCGTGCGTACCTGTGCGCACGCGCGTGCATGTGTGTGTGTGCGTGCATGTGTGTGTGTGCGTGCGTGTGTGCCTGCGTATGCATGCGCGCGTGTGTGTGTGTGCTTGTGTTGGGGGTGGGGGGAGTTATCGAGAATTGAAACAAATATGGTGAAGTATTAACATCTTTTAAACTTGGAGAGTGAGATCATGATGGTCTGCTATATTATTTCCCGGATGTTGGAAATATTTTTTACTTGAAAATTGAAAAAATAAAACTAAAAAAAGCACCATGTACAATGTAAAATGTGAGCTCTATCAAGATTTCAGAAAGTAAACAGTTCCTACATTATATAAACTGTTTCACAGACAAATAGAGAGACCTTTCCAACTTATTCTAAAGGCTGGAAAAACCCTTCATACCAATACTGGAGTAAAGAGAACACAACAAAGAAAATCACAAACCAATCTCAGTACTCGACATGAATATAAGGATAATGAGTAAAATGTTACCACGCTGAATCTCATGGCATGGCCAAGCTGGGTTAATCCTACCAAAGCAAGCAAGGATGATTCTATTTATATAATTCATTACACTGACAATTATATATTTTTTAAAACATAAACTGCCATGCAAACATGGAATTCAACACACATTCCAGATTTTATTTTTTAATAACTCTTGATTAGACAGCAATAGAAACTTTCTTAAACTGAAAAAAGACAGGATGCTTTCTATTTAACAATGCTCTGGAAGTGCCAACCAACACAATTAGACCAGAAGAACATGATAAATAAGTATCAGAACATCAAAAATACTGACAAAACTCTTTGCAGAGAGTGTTATCTATCTAACAAATCCAAGACAATTAAATGAAAAAGTCTTACAACTAATAAAAAGTTCAGCAAAGTGGCTGAAAACATAACACAGTGGGTATAACCAGTTAGAAAATAGAATAACAACGTTAGCAATAACAGTAAAATTCATAAAATATATTTTTTAAGATGCAAAGCCTATTCTTATGAAGAAAATAGTAAAACTATATTGAAAGGAAGGACTTTAAAAAAATCTCAGTGGGCAGACTCAATATTGTAAAGATATTGATATTTTGAGTAAGAGAAAATGACAAGAGTAGCCAAGAGTAACAAATAAGACATTGTTAAAATTAAAATTTAGGAAAATTTCTCAGACCAAATATAAAAACTTATTATATAGGTATAGTAATTACATTATATATTGGTTATAGGCAGAGACAAAGAGATCAATGAAACATGAGTCCAAAACCAGGTCCAGGTAGATAAAGGTATTTATATCATGATACCTGTAGCATTTCAAACCAGTGGAGATAAAAGAAACTACACAATAAACTGTGTTAAGAAAAGTAACTATACACTTAGGAGAAAATTAAGTTAGACCATAATTACACACAATATACAAAAGTAGTCCCCAGATAGAGTAAATGATTTAATGTTAAAAAAAAAGTGTACATATTAGAAAACAGGAAAATAATTTCAAAATCTTGTAGTAAGCACAAAACTCAGAGGCCATAATGAAAAATACTGACAGATTTGAGCTCACAAAGAGGAAAAACTCTCCCATTATATGACAGAAGACACCACTAAAAAAACCTTAAAGATGGGAATTCCCTGGTGGTCCAGTAGTTAGGACTTGGTGCTTTCACAGCCTTGGCCTGGGTTCAATCCCCTGTGGGGAACTAAGATCCCCGGCAAGCCGTGAGGTGTGTGGCCAAAAAACAAAAAAAAAAAGCTCATCGATAAATGACTCACTAGAAGATATCTTCCACAGACTTAACAAGCAAGTGAATAATGTGAGAATATGTAAAGAGCTCATGGAAAGATCGTAAGCTCACTTTTAGCATATATGCTAGCCAAAAACTACAGTATATTTTTGTAACAAAATGTAACATGGTGTGGCTAAAGCCCATAACCCATCCCTACCTCCTTCCTTTTTACCCAGAGATAAACAACGATGATAAAAAGATAAATAGAAAAATGCGCAAAGAATATGAACAAGGAAATCTAGCACTTCAGCACAAAGACATTAACAGGAAAGATCATTTACTGCAACATTTGTAACAGTGAAAAATGTAAATAACCCAAATGCCCATCAACAGAACAGTGATTAAATAAATCATGGCATACCTATACAATGAACCTTATGCAGTTGTTAAAAGAGTGCAATAAACGCATATGTTCTGATAGCTTTATAAAAACATTAAGTAGAGGAAAAAGTTGTAGAAGGGTATAGTATGGTCCCACTTACATAAAAACAAGATATACAGGTATATATAAGCGAGGAAGTGAGACTGAAATCCTGATCAGATGAAACGAAGGGTGATTTTCATATTTTGCTCTGAATGCCTGTGTTGTTTCTACCTCCTTTCTATGGGAAAGGATTTAGGAAGTACCTGTGTAAGGTTTGAAATCAAAAAAGATGTTCAGCTGGCTGTTACTTACTGTGAACCTTGTCTGTTTATTTGAATAATGGAACTACAGAACTCAGGTCTAACAATTACTAGCTATGAACAGTTTGAGGCTTAAAGACAAGGTAATTGCTTCTTCAGAGCAAACTAATAAGCTAATCTTACAGTGAACTAACTGGACTAGTTTAGTAGTCCCTTAAACTGTATTACACACCCTTCTAAGGCTGTCATGTGAAAAGTCCTAATAATTTCCCAGCTTCCTTCTTTTGCTCTAAAAATCCATCAGTAGTTCCCTTAACTGGCTTTGTAATTCAAAGCCCTAAACTATGTTCTCCCAAAATACTTCTGCAAGAGCATCTCCCCACTACCCAACCACAACGCAGATAAAGTTCTCCCCTTCAGCCAAGTTGATCTCAATTCCCAAATGAACATGTGTGGTATGCACCCAAGCTCCAAACATTCACATACTATCTATAAGGGGCTAACACTATTATCACCTCTCCAGGATTTTTTTCATGGTAACTAGGGGCACCCAAGGGGTATAACACAGAAGACTACCTAGTGAACCACTTAAACCCATCCACCATGTAAATTATGTAAAGTAAATAAACTTACATTTTTATCCATCACTATCTAAGATTTGTCTGAAGCATTTTATATGCTTTCAATAAATAGAAAGCAGTTTGGGTTTAAGTAAATTATTTGAATTCTAGTCCAAACCAATGGCATAAGTTTTACTTCAGACCAGCAACTCTGGCTCTACTCTGTGACCTTTGGGCATGTCTAGGTTTCTTTGTAAAATGTTGATAATACACATTTCTCACAATGGGAGATAATGTAGGGAAACAGGTAACAGAGTATCCAATAAAATGTGGCCAATGCTATGTTATCACCTTGACTGGGAAATTCCAACATAATTTGAGAATTACATCACTACTTCTTTAAGACTTATTAATATTTATTCAATCAATGTTGGCTTGATGATTAATATTTGAGGTAGTACCGAAAGGGCATAGCTTTGGAGTAAAACACATGTGATCGACCCTCAGTCATCACTTTAGAGATGAGGAATCTTGAGTAAACCATTACTATATCTGACCCTCAGTTCCCACATCTGTTAAAGGGCATACCATCAATGACCACAGAGCTACAGTGAGGACTACATGAGATGACAGTGTATGTAAAGCTTTTAGTAAGGTTATCTGGCACAATAAATTATCAGATTCCTTTGTCTTAAATCAAACAATTTTTAATGTCTTATTTATCTACATTTTAATAAAGTAAAGTTAATTTAGATTATTCAACAAACGTTTTTGAGTACTATGTACACTAGGCACTGTGCTGTGTGCTAGAGATAAACTAGTAAAAAAAAAAAACACCACCTCTGTCTTCATGTAGTTTACAATGTTGGAGGCAGTAGGACAAGCGTTAATCAAACAATTCAAATGCCAACTGTGCTAATAAGCTCTATAAAGAGGTAAACTAAGGGGGCGGATAACAGTGGGGTTTGTCCTGATCACAGAAATCTAGAAAGGCTTCCTAGGGAAAATTCTTACTTGTAGTGTGAGTATGAAACAACCAGATGCAGCAGAAAAAGGAAGAGTGCTCCAGGCAGAATGAATAGACTATATTTTATCTTTTGAATGTCTATATACCTTTATATGCACCCTAATAGCTTCTACCTCTGGCAACCTAGGTATAAGGGGACTGAAAGAATAGCCTAGCTGACAGAGACTAAGAAGAAAAGACTGGCTAGATAGGACTGACCAAAGATGCAGAGCTTTGTAGGGCACATTATCCTAAACGCAATGGTGAAGTGTTATGGGACTGTAGGGTTTATACTGTAGGGTTTGTTGTTGTTGCTGCTGCTGACGGGATCACTGTATTTCACAATATAGTCTGGCTACACTGTGAAAATAAATTTGAGGTCAGGCAAGAGCAAATGTGAGCAGACAAGTTTGGGGGCAAAGAAATGAGAACTACTTTTTTTTTAATACATTGATGAAAAAAAGTAGAAAAATTCCAGGAATAATCAGAAGGTAAAATCAACAGGACTTGATGACAGACTGGATATGAGCGTAAGGAAGAGGAGGAGTTGGGAGGTAATTTCTAGATTTCTGATCTGCATTACTAGCTGAATGCTAGTTCTATTTTCAGATATGTAAAGACGACCAGATCCAGGAAGGAAAGGTTATGCACTCAGTTTTAGACATGTTGAGTCCAAAGTATTTTTTTTTTAATTAAAAAATAAGAAAGAAAAACAGGTCCAGATCTTGCCACTCTCCTACTCATCAAAGCCCTGCAGTGGATTCCCATCAAACTCTGAACAAAAGTCCCAAGAGGCATACAGGTATGATCTGATTCTTTGCTATCTTCTGAATTTCTCTCCTACCCTTTTATCCCTTGGTCACTTTCACTCCAGAAACACGGCCTTCTTGAAATCTTTGATATACTTATTCTTCCCTAAGGACTTTCGTACTTATTCTTCCCTCTGCCCATAATACTTTTTCCCCCCATATGGCTTGATTCCCTCACTTAATGGAAGTCCATGATCAGATGTCACCTTCTCAAAGAACCTTCTTTGCCTATCCTATGTAAAACAGTCTTCCTGCTGAAAGGCTGGGCTGGAGAGAAAAGCTGAATGAAATCTCTGGTAGTCTTGCAAGGCCTGTCACATAATACAAGTTTTACTCCCAAGACTTTTGGAACAAGTTTGAGTCTAACAAAAGCTGCAACCCAAGCCCAACTCCATGGACTGAGGTAATCAAGCCCTAAAATGCCTAATAGAAAACAAGGCAAATTCTCTCCTGGTGGAAAATGACATCAACTTCAATCCTTCAGTTCCTTTATAAACATTCTCCTGCAGAAGGGGAAAAAATTAAAAGCCCTATAAAGTGAGAGAAAGAAGTGTGACCAGGAAAAATGTGACTGGTAATCAAGAAAAAAAAGAACTAGACAATGGGATCAGATCCACAGATGATGCAGATGTTAGACTTAGTTATATAATTCAAATGTTTGCCAGCTGTATTTTTTTTAAATGGGAGGAAAGAGTAAAAAGACAGAGACATTCAAAAGAAAAATGAAATCTATAAAATATAACTGGACATTCTAAAACTAAAAAATACAATATTTGAAGTCAACTAATTGGGTTGGTTAAATGGAAGACTGCACAGTGCAGAAGGCAGGCTTGATAAATCTGAAAGATGGGTCAACAGAAAACATCTAAACTGATGCACAGAGAGAAAAAAAAAAAGCGGAAAGGTCAGGGAAGAAAATAAAAAGCACATGGGACGCAAACAGTAAAGTATATTTATAACCGTAGTGTCAGAAAGAGAGAAGTGATAATAAAGTAGAAGCAATATGTGAATGGATAATTTTTCACAACTGATGGACTACATCAACCCATAGATTCAAGAGCTCAGTAAACCCCAAGCATGATAAATAAAATGAAAAACATAAGTACGCTCAGCACAGTCAAACTGCTAAAAACAAAGATAAAGAGAAAATCCTAAAAGCAGCCAGAAAAAAACACACACATTACCTACAAAGAGCAAAAAGGTTTTAAGCTGACTTACAGCAAAAAATATGAAAATCAGAGGACAACAGAATGCTAACTTTTAAGTTGCCAAATAAATAAAACTGCCAATCTAGAATTCCATATCCAAGGAAAATACCCTTCAAAAATGAAGGTGTGATTAAGACCTTTCAAACAAACAAACGCTGGATGAGTTAACTGTCCCCAGGCCTGCACCATAAGCAATATTAAAAGTTCTTCAGGCTTAAGAAAAATGAATTAAGATGGAAGCATAGAACTACCAAAAATAAATAAATAAAGAAAAAAGTGCAAAGAGAAAATGTATGTATAAACAAGTAAGAACACTGACTATTGAAAGCATAGATATTCTGACATTTATAACCACAAAATATATAACAACCATAGCACAAAGAGTAGAGGCGCAGCAAATGGAATTGAACTGTTTTCAAATCCTTGCATTGTTCCGAAGGTGGCAAAAACATTAATATAGCGCAGACTATAATAAGTGAAATACAGATATTATAATCTGTAGGGTAACCACTGAAATAATAATACAATCGGGTATAACTAAAAAGCTAATAAAAGAGATAAAATAGAATAGTAAGGAGTACTTTACCTAGCCAAAGGAAGGTAGGAAAAGGAGAAAATAAAGGAATAAAGAAAAAATTGGCAAAAAAAAAATAGCAATAAAAGCTACTGTATCAGTGATTATACCAAAAATAAATAGTCTAAACACTCTAATTAAAGAACAAAGATTCTAAGATTGGATAAAAGAACAAGACCAAAGTATAAAATGTTTACATGACATGCACTTTTAAACATAAGGACATAAACAGGTTGAAAATAATGGAACAGAAAAAGTTTTGTCATGCAAACAACAGTTAAAACAAAACTGGTATGGCTATATCAATTATCAGACAAAGTAAGCATGAAGTATTCATACAGCTAACAAATGATGTTTTATAATTATAAAAGTGTCACTTCATCATAAAGACATTAACAATCCTAAATTTTACTGAATAACGCAGCTTCAAAGTATATAAAATAGCTTCTCCTCCAATCATTTCTACTCTCTATCCTGCTTTCCTTTTCTAATCTCCATACTTTTCACAGTATGACATAACATATATTACTTATTGTTTTCCTTAGTCCCCCACCTCTTTGTGGAGAATGTAAGCTCCACAAGGGCAGAGACTTATTCTATCCTGATCACACTATATCCCCTGTAACTAGCCTAGCACATAGCAGGTACTCAATAAATATTCCCTGAACAAATTAATAAAACTGTCACTACAGTAACTTATTTTCTTAGTGTTTACTTTTCAAGTTTATATTATACATTTCTTTTCTTCAGTTATGCAGTCTTTTAACTTAAATAATATTTAGTAAGTCTCTGCCAGCCAAGATGTTGCATGAGAAGTTTAAACAAGAAGTCTGAAAAATGTTACTAGGAAATATATTTCCTCTTTATGAAACAAAGCCTCCAAAATTAAAAATCACTAAAATGTGCCTTCCTCCATTTAGTAAACATATTTAAATATATATAGATAGATTCACATAAATAAAATAATACAGTTATATATTAGCTTTCATGTTTATTCAACTTCACAGAAAATCCAAAACTGTGTCTGAAAATTGGTTATCTATCTAAATACCAACTGTTCATTACAGTGACATAATACTATGTGGTAGGGGAGATATGCCTAAGTTAAACAAATTCTTAAATTCCTGACATTCTTTAAGTGGGCAAAAGGAAACCTTAAAAATCAAACTTACAAGTTATAAGAAAATACAGAAAGTAATGTAACCTTTAATACCTGGAACAAGTTTTACAGCCACATTTGTAATTTACATATACAGTGGAGATCACTGAAAAAGCTTCCTGTTGCACTGCAGCAAGAAATTTTATTATAGTGTAGATTAAACGGATTTGCTACAGAGTGCAGCAAGACAACCTCACTGAAGAATCATAAGATCTTCATAATGGAACTTGTTACAGTGAGTTAAATATTTTCTTAATTTTTTTATACAGTATATATTTTCAAAATGAACATTATCACTGAAGAGTTTGCTAACCACTGTTAGCAATTAACGTTTTACACATACTTAATTTTACTTTAGTTACAGTATGTGGTTCTCCAAATGTTAGTATATGAAATGTTAAGTTTCAACATGAGATAATCCCCTAAGATGACTCAGGACATCAAAACTTTGATCATTATTGCACCTATTTTTTCTACAGAAAAATGGAAAATTTACATCATAATCTTCCCAAAAAGTGAACAGACAAGTTATAAAATCACAGACTCATTGTCATTGAACAAAATCTACAATGAACATTTTTTGTGAACTGATGTACAGGATTAAATGTGCAATGAAATTTGGTTAACTATGATCATGCAAATAAAAATCCTCCACAATCATTTTTTCACTGTTTTATAAAATGGTCTTAAAGATATACTTCCATAAACATTTCCGGTGCAATTTAGTCAACGACAAAAATACAAAGCTATCCCTTATTCTTTATTTTATAGGTTTAAAAACATGCCTTTGTACTGCTGAAATAGAAATAGCGTGTTTGGGAGAACTGAGCTAATGACACATTTAAAAACCAACTGTATCTTGGTCCAACATTAGCTGCCTTGATATACAGCAGCCTCCCATAATCACTGGTGTCAGTACTGTTGTAGATGAAGAATAGTTAAATACTGAGAGATTAAGACACAATTCAAAACTTTTTTTTAAAAAATAAAAGGCCGTTTCATAAACATGAAGAAATCTTCAAAAGAAAAATAATCACATCAATTGTGATATACACTGCAAAATAGTAAAATGTCACTTTCCAAAATAGTAGTTTCTTTATTATATCCCCCATCTATTATAACCAACTTGAAATATACCTTAAACATAATGGCATATTAATGAAAATGCTCCATTATCCACTGTGATAAATTTAATAAGTTAGAATATGATTTTCTTTTCTGATGGTAACCATGAAAAAATGAAAGAACAGCACCTGAAATACTAAAATGAATTTAGGAAAGCATTAAGTTGTAACCTATATGTTTTGGTTGAAAATACAGTTCATAAAACTGTATAAAGGATGCTGCCTTTGTTTCTATATTTTGTAGATTACAACAAAGAAAAGAAAAAAGATATGCTCTAAACCCAAATATATTTCCACTTCTCCCAATCTGGACAAAGTGGAATTTCATTCAAAGTTCATAAGACTGTGATACCTACAGTAGCTCATATAGTTGGATATATCACTCCCACCCTGTCCCTCCCACCCAGAAACAATTTTTGGCTCCAAAATAAAGTACAATAATAAACTCTTGATGAAAAACTATGTTATGGGGCAATCTATCATATACTATGGCTAAATACGAATTTACAGAAAAGAGCACATCCCATTTTCAGCACTTTTTTTCATAAACATGCAACTCACTATAAAATACAAAACACTTGCTTTCAAGAACAGCTTTATAAAGACACACTGCATCAATAAAAATTTTTTCTTTCTGATTAACTTTACACTGTTATGGAGAACTGAAACACTTCTAATGTGTATATATCAGATTTTATATTATAGTGTAATAATTTGCATTTTCTGAACATAATGTTCAAGAGGAAATATCTATACACAATAACATTCTAGACTATTAAAAACTAATTCAAACTGCAGAATTTTATTGATACAGTAGATTAATAAAAACTGAAAAGGGATGATAAAATGGGATAAAGAATTCAGCACATTATTTTATAACACACTCTTTAAAATTATAATATTTTAAATCTCTCTCTTTTTAAAATTTTCCTTGCCATGAAAGGCCAGAAAATTCTGGGACCAATACTGAGGTGTAAAATAATCAAACAACTTCAGGACTATTCCACAGTTTGCGTGGCGTCCTCCCATCAGAGGCATTGTTCAGGTGTAATGGCAGACAATTTAGCACCTCTGAAGATTAAGGGTGCCCAGGAGTAAACACTAGGTAAGATACACAAGGGAAAGAGATCATTTCAGCTCTCCAACAAATCGTGACATCAAGAAAATGACACCATTTGTTGAAAAAAAATTTTCACAGTAAAACTGCAGAGAATACAAATACAAACACTGACAGATTACTGCTTAAGATCTATCCTAACAAACTCTTTTCAAATCAATAGATCCGATAAACAGCTGGGTACTGTCAGTTTAAAGCCGCAGATAAAAGCTATACAAGCACTTCAGAAGTCAGAAACATTAAAAAAAAAAAAAAGAAAAAAAGAAGAAAAAATATATTTACAAGTTTCTTCTTTAGTTTATGTCTACATAGCCATCGCACATTAGACTTTTTCACAAGACTCCATACTCAATGTTATCACTGTGCGCATGGCTAAAGCATGTGACCACAAATACATGAGGTCATCAGAGTAAGGTCCAACTGTCCACTCTTCAGCAGTCCCATTTTGTGCATCAAAGGCTTTACTCGGCCTGAAGCTTGACAAAAAATTATTTTTTTCAAAGCTTTCACATAGAAAGTTATTAATGACATTTGTTCATCGCCTTTCTCTTTTAGAACTTCGCCGCCGTACCTTGAAAGAAATATCACCAGATGCTTAATTAAAATGCGTACATATTAATTAGACACAGCAGTAATTATTATTATTTTTTAACCAATCATTATTCTTACATGTTCCTGATTTTCTTTGCTTTTCTTTCCTCAAAACCTTTCTCCTATGTTAACTTTCTGCCTTGACATCACATATTTAGACGTACGTAATACATGAATGCCCATAAATAGCCTTTCCCAGGATAGCAAAAGAGAGAACTATCTTACTTTTCTATTTAATAATTTTAAAGAGAAATGAACAGAAGTCAATGCCAACAGCAAGAAAAACAATTGCAAATATCACCTTTTTACTTATGTTTCTGTAGTAAAAGAAAACATTTGATATTTATGAATTTAGGCTTACAGCTGTCTTTCTCAGAAAACAGCTATTGAGTTTGGATCATAACAACTATCAAATACATATAAATAATCTGAAATTCAGAAATATTATCACTTACTGGCAAGTACTAATGAAAGCATAAAACTTTAGTTCAAAAAAGATCAGTATTAACAAGAGGAATACAAATAGAAAAGGATTTTAATTTAATTAATTTACAGTATAGTTTTTCTTTGATGAAGACATCAGTCACTATGTACAACCCTTCAGCCTTATTTTTACACCCCCAAAACACCCTTTACAAACAAGCCCAACTAGTTTGAGACCATAATTCAACATATTTTTCTGTGGTCTTAATTCATTCACATAAATGCATCCTGATGCAGACAGAAATGCTGATTATATTAAATAGGACAGAGGGGCAGGGATCAACCCTGGGACCTGATCAAAGAACACAGGTTTCTCAAACAAAAATGGCTGGCTGAACTGACCCAAAGATTCAGCATTAATGTTAGGAAGATGACAGCTCTTACTTAAATGTGTTAATTATATTTCTTCCGAAGAGAAAAATCTGAGATGTAACCAGCAAAACCATTCATTTCTTTTAAAAAAAAGTATCTCAGGAAGCATCAAATTCTTACTTCTGTAAAAGAAGTGTCTATTACCAATTTTATGAATTCCAAAAGCTAATTTTAGTTAAAGACATGATTTTATTCTATACGACTAACTACTAGTAGCTAGTGGGAAACTCAAACAAATACTTACAAAACATAAACAAGAGCATATGTAACAGATACAGGGAGAACTTAAATGCGTAAGGTGTTGACATCAGACTGCCTGCCACTTGTTCATCTCTGCATTCAGTTTTAAACTGGGCATTTACACTTTCATTAGGCTACATCTATTATTCTCATTTGGTTTCAGGTTTTCACAAAGGATATACTCTCCACTATCTAAGCCGGTAGATGAAACAACACTATAAACTAATGAAGAAAAATATATAAATATTTAGAATTATTAAGTAACAGCAAGTGCTAAATGGATCTGACCAAATATTTACCAACTCTAATTCTATATTCCATACTATTACACATGGCACTTTCATAAGCACATACATTTACTGCAGAAACTTCTTCTTCCTCTGTTTCTTCCTGTGGATTATCATCGACAGGAGAGCTACCCTGAAACACATCTACTTCTTCACTTGAATCATTTTCTTTAGTAGCGGCTTGTTTGGAGCGTCCTACACGGCTAGAGTAAAACACATGTAAAATAAAATGAACATTCTGATCCTTAAGTGGTAGGTTACTTCATAACAGGAAATGCTTTAAATATTTCACAGGCTTTCATTTATTATCATTTTTATTCTCAATTACCTCGTAAGCCAAAAAATATTTTTCTTACATTCTGAACCCTAAACAAGCACTTAATCCTAGAATCTTACATATAAAAAGATCTACCAAATAACAAGTCAGTGTGACTGAGACCAATACCATAAAGGATTTTAAAACATAACCCAAAGTCTACTCTTCCTTTTATCTTTCCCAACTCAGTAAAAGGCTGAGTTGCTCAAAGCAGAAATTTTAGAGTCTTTCGTCATAGTCTACAACTCTTTATCTGGCCCTAAGATTCTACTTATAAAGAAATCTCAAATCCATTCACTTCTCTCCAACTTCATTGTTACTACATATTTCTAAACGATTCTCATCTCTTGCCTCTTCTCTCTACAAGTAATCTTTCAAAAATGTAAAAACAGCTGATGCCACGCCCCCTAGAGAACCCCGTATGTACTGAGAGCAACTGCATAAACCTCCTTAATACAGTATATAAAGCCCTGCAGACAGGCCTTGCCTACCTGTCCATTCTCATCTCTTTCCACTCCCCAGTTCCCCACAACTACAATACAGCAACATCCTTGCCTTCCTTCAGCTCTCTGAATTTGCCAAGATTTTTCCCACTTCAGAACCTTCCAAAACAGTGTTCCCTCCACCTGAAATGTTCCTCTCCCTACTCTCTATCAGTCTAACTCCTACTATTCTCAAGGAATCAACTGGTCACTTTCCAAAGAGAAAACTTCCCCAATTCCCCAGCCCTGTCATTACATTCTCTTACAGCACCCTAACTTTATCTTTCAGGGCACATATCACAATTTATTATTCCATATTTATGTGTGATTATTTAATGACTACATGCCCATTTAGATGGTAAGTCCTATAAGGATAAGAATCGTGCCCATTTCGTGCCACTATATTCCCTAGCACCTAGTACTCTCTGAAACAGGAGACACTCAAAAATATGTAATAGATGCCACCATTTAATTAAATGTATCTCTCTTGATAAATATTTGTTTTTTTAATTAAGAACTTAGCCTATCACTTCTATAAGCAATCAAAAATAGATATTGTTTAATCCATACTCAAACCAATTACTCAAACTTACTTGATTCAGTTTTTCAGAATTAACAGAAGAAAATACAAGGAAAATTATACAATCTTTCTCAATTCCACTGAGGTCAGAACAAGAAAACAGACAAATCATAACATATGTTATTACATTACCTCTAAAAAGGGGCTTCCCAGTGAAAGGAAGTTAGGCTGTTAAGACAGAATACAGAATCTCTTTCTGTATTGATTTTTTAACAGAAATGCTTGTTTGATTTATAACACTCATGTGAGGAACTTGTGTAATTTTAGGAGGTAACATGATAATCATCTAAGCCCTTAATTTTATGAGGCCCAAATAGAAACAAATTAAAGTTACGAGCATGAAAGCTATTCACCCCGTTACATTCTTGTTATAAAATTAACCATGGGAATTTAAGATGCCTTAAGAATATTTTTTTATCGAAAAAAAACAATGATTTTCCATGGTCGAATACAAACACATTTATGAAGCTGCCACAAAAATGTACTTACCTTTACTTTTTACCTGAGGGAAAAATTATATGGAAAAAGGCAGGAAGTACTGGCTAGACACTCAGGTAACTTTTCCTCTTCCTATGGAATACACAGGAACAGGAAAAACTTTGAAGGTAACTGAGTATTTAACCAAGGTCTGTTGGCAACTCTGAAAAGTCAAGCTACTGAAGTATGGGATTACCTTCAGAAAAACTGCAAAATTTCTAGTAGAAGACACGCTATTCTATTTCCACTTTGAGGAGAAAAAAGTGCCAATATACAAATTACAACACTGATGCACCTGTCACTTTAATAAGTTTGGACACAGATTTGCTACTGTAACTCTCCTATAAACATGTACTTGTGTGAACATCCAAAACTATCTATAGATACATATGTGTTAATGTGATTAGAAAAGAAACAAAATCAAGACATCAAAAACTTGAGATCACCATGTGATAATTTCCACAGATGTAATTTAAGAAAAATGATGCCTGTTACTTTCCGACATGGTTCAAAGAATCAAAGCAAAAGTGTAAAAGCTATTTTTTAAAGCTGTTGAGGAAAAGACATGAAGAAAAATTGTAGCATGGAATGACAAGGTAATGTGGTCTATACTGTAATCATTTAAAAATACTTCATCATCTCTTCAGGTACCATAAAGTATGTATTGGAAATAATAAACTACTTGGTATTCATTTATAAAGTTTTGTCTAAAACCTGTAAAAATGTACAAATGTCACCAAAGGTTGACTGGGTATCAATCACCTAGGTAAGTTTACAAAAATGTTATCTTACCTAGTGTAATGGGGCTAAATATATGGGATTTAAATACAGCCCTATGTATATTTAGAAATTTATGAACCCCTGCAAAATAATTTGAAACTGGTTTGAAATTTAATATTATTTACAACTTACACATTTTTGGGGGGTTGTGATGGTGATGGCGTTTTTGATGGTCTTCCTCGTCCTTTCTGTGGTGTGGATTGTGTGGATTCAACTGCACTAGTTTCAGGAGATTCTGCTCTGCTTTGGGGAAGACCCAAATGTGGATAGCATCAAATTATGATTTATAATATAGTAACTAAATGTATGCAGTTTAGAGTTACACATACTTACCTTAGTTGTGCTCTCCTTGAAGTTCGGTGCTGTTTACTTTTTGACTTCTGTTCTGTGTTTCCACTTTGTCTTTCTTCTTCTTCCTCTTCTTCTGCTGTTGAAGGTCCAGGTTTTTTTTTGCTTCCTTTTTTAGAAGTTTTCATTGTTGGCTCTTCTTTGGGTGTACCTCCACCAAGAGGTTTTGGTGGTCGGCCTCTTTTACCTTTTTTTGGTGGACTATTCTGTTCATCCTCATTTTCTAATATATCTTCTTTGAGCCTCTTTTCCTCAGGCCACTGCTGTTCGTCTGATTCTGAAGCCGTATGGCCTCTCTTCCGTCCACGCTGACTGCCTTTAGGTTTCTGTTCCTGTACCAACTTAGTCAGGTCATCCATCCCTAATTTCTCCTCTGAATCTGTTACAGGTGTTTTTTTCCGGCTTCTAGGTTTGTCCAATTCAGACTAGGAATAAAAGCCACAATTTCAAATATAAAACTTAGTATGCAGTGTTAGTATATGTATTTTTAAGAATCAAAAAAAAAATCTGTTATCCACTTCAGTCATAAAAATGTACCTAAATAAGGTATAGAGTTCTGAAGTACATCAGAACCATAACTACTTACTTGCTTTTATTAATAATTTTCTAATTTAAAACACTATCTGGGGGTAAGAGGGTAAGTTTTTATTCTTACTCAAGCTAGAGAGCCTCAAATGAAACCTCTCAAGATCAGTATTTGATTAGATTATAAATTTTTGGTGAAGAGCTATTTCATAAAAAAGAACATTCTAAATTCAATGCTTAAATAATGGACAACTATACTAAAGTATAATGGATCTGTTTTGATAGTCAATTTAAGTAATCCTAATTTTACCACACAATGTATAATAAGACATAAAATATCAACTATGTTATATATATATCATGCATACACATCATAAAAGAACTATTTTTATTTTATAAATGGAGGTTGCAAGATACAAAAGTTTAAACATATTCATCATTTATTAAAAATTCTGAAAACACTTCTGAATCAAAGATACCACTTCTTCCCAGATACAACTAACAAAAAAAATAATTTAAAAATCAGTGACTTTCAAATTTAAAATGAAATACCAGTCTACTTTCACAGAATTTAAGCACTGACCAGCAGATGGAGACTGAGGAAATTCTTCAAAGAAACCAAGAATAGTGCATATGAATTTATAATGCTCTCCACAGGTATACACATGCATAAAACACATAATATTTATAGTACTAAGTTAATTTCCAAAAGGTTTGTTCCAATTTACATTCTTAAAAGATCAGTGAAAAGAAAAATTATCTAATTACTTATAATTTTTTAATATGTTTAATTAGTCATTTGTGTTTCCTGCCTGTGAACTGCCTATTTATATCCTTGGTATTATGCCCTTTGTCCATTTGTTTATTAAAGTCTGAGTTTTAATCTAAATATTCTACACTTTTCTGTATATTTAAATTTTATTTCCTATTTGTTATGAACTGAATTGTGTCCCCACAAAATTCATATGCTGAAGTGTTATGATACAATACTACTTGGAGATGTGGCCTTTGGGAGGTAATTCAGTTGAGATAAGGTCACGTGGGTGGGGCCTTCATGATGGGATTAGTGTCCTTATGAAAAGAGACACCAGAGAGATCTTGCTGTCTCTCTCTCCACCATGTTAAGAACATGGTAAGAAGGTGGCCATCTGCAAACCAGGAATAGAGCTCCCACCAGGAACTGGATTGGCCCACACTTGATCCTGGACTTCCTAACCTCCAGAAATGTGAGAAAATTAATTTGTGTTGTTTAAGCCTCCCAGTCTATGATATTTTGTTATGGCAGACTGAGCAGACTAAGACATTATTGTATCTTGTTTTAGAATAGGATGCTGAGTTGAGGTTCTAAACTGTTTTTCCTACTTCCACTGCCAAACAGACATCTAATCAATTTCAAAATCACTGATTTGTAATGCTTCCTTTATTTTGCATTATTTTTCAAAAAATAATAATGTTTCTGGGCTAATGTAACAACAGCACAATAGTTTACTAATTATAACTAAGTATGTTTGTGTTTGGTTGGGCTGATCTTATTACTCCTCTTTTTTGCATCCATTTTATTCTTCCACATGGACTTAAAATCACACTGGAATTTTACAATGATATCTTCATTTAGAAAGAACTGTCACTTTTTAAGTCATTTTTTTCCATGAAGGAATATGGCATGTCTTCTCTCTCTTCTGTTTCTCATTTTTGGTATTTTCTCCACATAGGTTCCCCCTACCTCTTTTTAAGGTTATGTTTAGATCCATCTATCTAATTTCATTGTTGTAATAGTTAGTGTTGTAAAGCAAATCCCCTTTCCCCCAAGTGTACATCTGATATAAAGTAAAATTACCAGAGTAAAATTATAGTTACATATATACATATATACATACGCCTACACTCTTAGTTTTTCAACTGCTTCCCTTATTTTTTTTTAAGAGTACAAAAATAAAAATAAATTTGTCTCTTCTTTTTCATTGCCATACTTCTGGCTCCTATTTAATGTCTTTCAGAACTGGTCAAATATTCTAGAACAATTTTAAACAACAGGTTGTTTTGTTCCTGATTTTTAATAAGAATGTTTCAAGTATTTTGCCTTTAAGAATAATAATTTTGAAAAAAAAAAAAAAGAATAATAATTTTGACTAAATCACTGACTACTGATTTAAACAGATAAAACTTTTAGCATGTTAATGAAGTATCTTTCTAGTATTAATTTACAAAGAGTTCATATTTGTCAAGAATGAATTCTAAGTTTTATTTATGTCGGCTTGGCATGATCTGAGATTATCTTGTTAGTATTTTTATTTGGGATGTTGATTTGCTTTTTATTCTTTTTAGCGTTTAAATTATCCTTGAAATCTAGGGGAAAATAAATACCTATAAATAATTGGCTTTAATTTGTTAGTATTTATCTAGAGTTTTGTACATAAATTAAAAATTAACTGTCATTACTTAGAGATGGGAAGAGAAATATGAAATTAAAACTAAACCCTCCAATTTTAAATGCTACAATTCATTCTGACATCCAAAGATCTGAAAAAGTGGCTGAATTCATTTATGCTCTGGAAAAGGTTGTTGGCAAACCCGAAATTCAATGTCTGTTTTCTTGAGAATATCATAAAATAATCTAAGCTTCCTAAAGCACTACATTCTCTAATTTTTCATTTTGTACCGTATTGTTTTCAGAACAGAGGGGGTATAAAATTGAGGTTAGAAGCAGGAAATGCGGAAAATATGTTATTTGTAAAACTAAATATTACAATACAAATGTATATGAAGAATAATCCCTTTGCAGTGAAATTTCTATGTGAAGCTCGTAGTATATAAAAAAGACGAGGGCTTCCCTGGTGGTGCAGTGGTTGAGAATCTGCCTGCCAATGCAGGGGACACGGGTTCGAGCCCTGGTCTGGGAAGATCCCACATGCCGCGGAGCGACTAGGCCCGAGAGCCACAATTGCTGAGCCTGCGCGTCTGGAGCCTGTGCTCCGCAACAAGAGAGGCCGCGGTGGTGAGAGGGCCGCGCACCGCTATGAAGAGTGGCCCCCACTTGCCACAACTAGAGAAAGCCCTGGCACAGAAACGAAGACCCAACACAGCAATCAATAAATCAATAAATCAATAAATCAATAAATCAATAAATAAAATTGTTAAAAAAAAAAGACAATACTCTTTCACCATAATTTATTGGTCTTTAAATTGAACTTCTGTCTCATAATGCTCACCTCTTTGAGAATATTTCAGTTGAAACGAGCTTATTAATAAGGTTCTTCTGGAAATGGATGCAGTGTTACACAAAAGACAGCCAAAGGCCTTCATTAATTATATAAATAAATCTCAAAAGCTCAGAAATTCAAAACTGTTCTATAAAAAACAGACTTCGTTCTGCATTGCTCCAAAAGGCAGAACTAGATATGGAATTTATAGGCTAGCAAAATATTAACCATGCTTCCTAATTAAGGGGGTAGTGGGGAGGGAAAGGAGGCAGTATATGTGGGTATGGGTCGCCTAGTTGAGGTTTCCAACAAATGAGAGAAATTATAAGCTCTCCACTTAAGGCATTTTCAAGCACCAACTCTCATAAATGATAATGAAGGAATTTCTGCACTAAGTGAGAAGCAGGACTAGAAGACATAAATACCTTTTCCAACTCATGGATTCTTCCATAAATCAAGATAACAGGATTCCTTTCTGGCTAAGCAATTAATTTTTAATTCTGTTTGGGTGAAAATTTTAAACAGCCAATAAAAATCCAAATTTATAGTATAGTTAGGATTTAGTAAGAATTTTAGAATTTTAATTTTTTTAAGTGGAAAGAGAAACAATCTGCTAAAATAAATTACTGGAGAAATCTGAAAAAAAGTGAAAATAATTTAAACTTCGTGGGATATGTAAGCTTGAGCCAGTGGAAGAAAGGAGGGCAAGTTCTATGTCAGAGAAAGCAAATGTTTTTATTAATAACCTTTTGCCTCTATTAATCGAGTAGATTAAAACACATTAACTTTCATTATTATGATAATCATTAATCAAAAATATTAATCTTTATAACAAAACAGCAGCAACAACCATTCATTTGGGCTAATTCATTTATTCTGATAAACCTTACCACCTAAGTATCCACACTTCACTGATAAAGGAACTCATTCAGGGAACCTAATGGGTTATTCAAGAAATGTTTAGAGCTAACCTCGAAAGTCAAAATGTGCTCAATTATTAATGCCATCAGGTTGTGTTGCAATACATAACTGTATTCTGTATCTGTACTGAAAGTACCAAATTTGTCTTCAAATGACATTTATAAATTATGCCTATCACACACACATCAATATCACTGCTATTAAGATTTTAAAACTAAACAAGGACTTTATGAAAACAGTAGCATTTCCTACATTTACTAGAAACTTATTTAGTAATTAAAGGCTCAAGAAATCAACTGAAATGAAGGAAACTTTAAGGACCCTAATTCTAGCCTCCTCTCTAAGGCTAAGCCTAAATTTACTGTGTTTAAAAAAAACACAAAAGCCAAGCAGTTCTGAGTATGGAACTGGCATGTTTGATTCCAAAGCTCTAAAGAATAAAGACTGCTTACTAGAGTGACAAGAAACACAAGAGGTTCAATATACTTAAATTACATGGTAGAGGATAATTATAAACTCAAATTTGTGAGTAAAATCAGATGTCAAACTTGGAGAGCAAAATTAACTGGTTTCAGTGTAAAAATGATTATTTACATAGTAAAAATTATTATTATTGTACTTATTATAAAATCAAACCAAATATCTCACCCTTACAAGATCAGAGTCGTCTCTCTTGTCACTTTTTTTCCCCGGCAAAGGTGAAGACATTGTGTAATCTTCATTTTCACTGTGATCCATTTCAGAACTATCAAGCCTTTTAATACAGACATTTGTAATTGTTATTACAATCAAATAACCTTAAAAGTTTTTCCTGTTCCCTAGTGTAGCTTTATAACTTTATGAGGAAAAGTTTCATTCTTTTCAAAAAGTATCCATTTTAGTATCATATTTAACACCATTTGGCTATTTTCCATCATCTTCCCTTTTCATCCCTTCCCTAGATTACTATTAGCTGACTCCAAAGTGGCATTTCCTACCTCAATTCTAGCGCCTCTATTCTCCACCAATAATCTGGGCAATCTTTTAAAAGCACAAATTAGACCACTAGACTCTAGAACATCTTCCAGTTTTACTTAAAATCAAACCCAAATTCCTTACATTACCCACAAAGTCCAAACATAATCTGGGTACCTCACACCTTCATCCCTGACCATTATTCTCTCATTCCTACTCTCCAGCCAAATTGATCTCTCAAACACACCTAGCTCATTCCCTTAGAAAGAATCTTAGTGAACCCATGGGATTTGGAGAAAAAAGCAACAAAGGCTGAAAGAAAGTTTAACCAAAAGTAAAGTAGGGAAACTACGAGTCATTTGTTGTGAATAACAATGGGAGATGAGGACTGGGTAAAACTATATAATGGTCTTGAAAACAAACAAGGGAAGCCAGTTAAGATTTCCAAGCAATGGAATAACCTGAAAACGTAGCATTTAAAAAAGATTATCTAGCAGTGATATGATATACAATACAAAGCTTTTGCACAGCAAAGGAAACCATAATCAAGACGAAAAGACAACCCTCAGAATGGGAGAAAATATTTGCAAATGAATCAACAGACAAAAGATTAATCTCCAAAATATATAAACAGCTCATGCAGCTCAATATTAAACAAACAAACAACCCAATCCAAAAATGGGCAGAAGACCTAAATAGACATTTCTCCAAAGAAGACATACAGATGGCCAAGAAGCACATGAAAAGATGCTCAACATCACTAATTATTAGAGAAATGCAAATCAAAACTACAATGAGGTATCACCTCACACCAGTTAGAATGGGCATCATCAGAAAATCTACAAACAACAAATGCTGGAGAGGGTGTGGAGAAAAGGGAACCCTCTTGCACTGTTGGTGGGAATGTAAATTGATACAGCCACTATGGAGAACAATATGGAGATTCCTTAAAAAACTAAAAATAGAATTACCATATGATCCAGCAATCCCACTACTGGGCATATACCCAGAGAAAACCGTAATTCAAGAAGACACATGCACCCCAATGTTCACTGCAGCACTATTTACAATAGCCAGGTCATGGAAGCAACCCTTTAAATGCCCATCGACAGACGAATGGATAAAGAAGTTGTGGTACATATATACAATGGAATATTACTCAGCCATAAAAAGAAATGAAATTGAGTCATTTGTTGAGATGTGGATGGATCTAGAGACTGTCATACAGAGTGAAGTAAGTCAGAAAGAGAAAAACAAATATCATATATTAATGCATGTATGTGGAACCTAGAAAAATGGTACAGATAAACCGGTTTGCAGGGCAGAAGTTGAGACAAAGATGTAGAGAACAAACGTATGGACACCAAGCGGGGAAAACCGTGGTGGGGTGGGGATGGTGGTGTGCTGAATTGGGCGACTGGGATTGACATGTATACACTGATGTGTATAAAATTGATGACTGACTAAAAAATAATAATAAATAAATAAATAAATAGATTATCTAGCAGTGATATGATATACAATACATAGCCAGAGGAATAAGAAAGGGAAATAGCCAAATACTACAGTAATTAAAGAAAGGGAATGAATGATATGATGATAGCAGAAAAGAGAAGTATTAAATAAACACTGTAGAGAAAAATAACTGGCAAAACTTATTAGCACAGGGGAAAAATCAAAGACAATTTTGAGGCTCTTAGCCTAGATGGGTGAATTAGATCATCTTTGATTATAACCAGGAATTCAAGGAGAAAAGCCAGTAATTTAGGAAATGAATTGCTGGAAATGTTTTTGGTCATGTTAAATATGAGGCCATCCAGTAGAAAAATGTCTAAATGACATAGGTAAAGAAGGGTCACTTAGGTATCAGCCACTAATATGCATTAAAACAGAAATCTAGAAAAAACAAGAACTTTAGATGTAATTTTTGTTTTAATTCGATTATACTATATATCACTTAATAATTTATTCATTACAAGGAAATTGATAAGACATTTTAGAATGTCTCCTCCCTTCTTTACTGATTGGTTATGAACAGTGCAAAAGACAACATAATCTTTCATAATAACTTAGCAAAACGAATAAATGGTGGCAGTTTAGCCTTGTACAAGGCTCTGCTGCTGACAAATGGTATGCTAAGCCCCATGCTAAAACCAGTTAAAATGTGAATTATTTTCCTTTTTTCTTTCTTAAGAAGAAGAAGAAAAAAAAAATCTCCTGCAAAGCATAATTCAAAAGTACGTTTTTAAACTATTTTTTTTAACAAAAAAGTTTATATACGTACATGGTAAAAGAAATTCAAACCGTATCAGAATATAAAATCATCTCCCTCCTACACTAGATTATTGTAAACACTATTAAGACATTGTGTACTCTTCCCAAAACTTTCTATGAATATACAAGCAAATGAAAATACAAACCCTTCTTAAAAACTCAAAAATACTTTACACTGTTCTATTCTTTGCCTTTTTCACTCAATAATATATTGTGGAAGCTCTTCATATGAGCTCATACCTTATCATTTTTTAATGACTATGTATTCCATTGTATGGATGAACTAGACATTTAGTTTGGAAACTAGCTTATGTCTACCAACAATGATTGCCCCAACAAGCTAAAATATGAAAGGCTAAGATGGAGTACCTACCTAAGTGAACAAGCAAATACATTTAACTTGTAAATGGCTACCAGTGTTAAAATAGGAATGTTCAGATATGCACTGATTTTCATTCACTGACATTAAATGTAAATGATGTTATTTTAGATCTCATAGCCTTGATGGAGTCCTTAAATGTTAAGTATGGTATTTCTTATGTACTTACCTTCCTTTTATTCTTCCAGGAGAGCTTGGATTTGAGCTGCTGCTTGCATTGCTTACAGTTTCCATTCGTGATGATTTTGTCTGAGATTGTTTGCCTGCTGATGAAAGCGGCTTATTAACAGCTCCTAGAACATTGGTTGTTTTAGGCTGAAATGGAAAATGCATATCTTTCTATTTGATTAAAACCAAAAGAAGTTTAGATGTAAAGAATCATAAATAACACCTGTCAAAGTATTTACATATACAAATCATGAAAAACTTGCCTATCCTTCAGCAAAATAAGAATAAGAATTATAAATTGAATATCACTGAACAAATATAAAACTATATAAACAGAATAATAGTTGTTTCTTAGTTACCTGCAGTAAAAGGCTTACATAGGAAGTGAGAGCACATAAAATGTATAGTCAACAATGACAATTGATAATTAGACTCTTGCTAGGGAAGGACATAAGAAGATGTCTTTTTACTTTAATATTTTTATCTTAATATTACAGGATAAAATATTTGAAAGAAGGTCTCCAGGGTTTTACCATAAGCTAAAAAACAAGTTCTATATCTCAGCTTGCATCTATATAGTAAATATAACTATTTCTTACTAGTAAATGGAAGATATCTAATACCTTTGATGCATCAATTTTTAAAGAAATACTAAATAACATAATTATGCCAACAGTCACACTAAAATAAACTAACACATAAAAATTAAAACAATTTTCAAAACATACTTTTCCAGGAGTGAAAAACGATTTCATTTCTGGAGGCAGATAATTTTTGGTGTTACTGAAGTTCTACAAGCAAGAGAAAAAAATCATAGTCAATGACTACTGAAGCACTGTATCTACAAGGTGATTCAAAAGCCAACAAAGCATAGAGCAGCTTTTGTTTTAAAGTACATTATAAAATACATATTTGTTTAAACTAAATAGTCAGTTGAAACACAAAATTTTAGTCACTGATTTTAAATGCTGTAATAAGCTTAAACTAACCTCTTACTAATTCTAGTACTAACACAACATATTTGAGCTCTAACATGCTAGAGCTCTAAGAGCTCATCAGCAAACACTGTACACTGGGTAAGACGTTAACTGGTATTTTGCTTTAAAAAAAAGAAAAAGGTAGTGGCTGTTTCCTCTCAGTTACTTTAACAGGCTTAGATGCACTATAAAACTCCAAGAGAGATTCTAAAAAACACCTTTTTTAGTATCATACAATACTTGAGTTTTCTGAGAGTGGTTTGGGAACATCCCTGTAGTGTTCCCAGGGTCTTGGGCCTGTTTAGTGTCAGTTCTCTGCTTGTTTCCTCATACCAGTTAGAAATCTCAAGGGCTTATAACTTCAGACTATCTCTATCAGCATTTTCCTTCCCATTTTGGATCAATGGCCATTATCTCATAGATTTACAAGCTTTGATCACATTTTTGCCTGTGCTCTTAGACTAGCATAAAACTTGGAATACAAACTCTAGATCATCCTAACTCATCTCGGAACCTATTTGTGTCCTCCAGTTTGGCCCATATTCTGGTCTTGAACCACATTGTTAAGACTCATGGCAATCTTTTCATGACATTAGTAGTGGGTCACTTCTTGATACTGATTCTTCGTGATCTTCCCACAACCTAGTGTTGAGAATACATTTTATTTCAACTTATACAAACAAATCCTAAAATAACTACCTTGTCAGGCTGGGTGAAAAAACGAGCTGGTAGTACTGGGTCTTTAGGAGATTCCAAACTATATGTGGTGCTTTTTGACATGATGATATTCATGGCAACATCACACACAGTATACAGTTTCTGCAATGGTATTAAAAGAAAATTAGGTACTTAAATCAGTATCCTAGACTCTGAGAATTAGGAGTAATTCTAGAACATGCATTTAGTATGCAGTTTTCAGAACAACAGTGTAAGTTAAAAGACTTACTCTATTATTTTCATTAGTTTACTAGTAACAGCATTACTACTAATTCTATATTAATTCTATGTTAGTAAGTCTAATTATTACTAATATGAATACTATTATTTATTATACTACTAACAGAAAAGACTGACGTTGTCTACAGAAGTTTCATACCCTATACTCAAATGCTTGAAATCAACATGAAATCATAACTTTACAAAGAATTACATACTTCATTCATTTTTGCATCATCTGGTCCTTGAGCATCTTTTGTTTGTTTAATATTTTCTACCATCTTTCTGATAAATGCATGACTGTTATTTTCATTTTTAGCCATTAATATTTCCAGAACAAACCAAAGACACCTAAAAAATACCAAGAAAAAAATTCACTGTTAAATACAGAAATAATTCTAAATATAAATATAATGAACTCCAGGAGCAGGAAAAATTAAAAATAAACAGCTGTAAATCAATAGAGAAAAAAAAATATGTCACACACATATCACAACATATCGGCAATGTACGTGGGAGTTCGTAATACCCCTTTTCAAAGTCTCACTAACTTTCCTAGGGAGGCAGGTTAAAAAGAAACAGAAATGGTGGAAAGAATGAAGTGATCTTAATCCCTGGCTATGACAGGAAGGGAAGACTGCTTAAAGGAATAACTGGGCCATAGATAAAGTGAAGCCTCAAATATTCAAGACTGACTGTAGTCCTGATTGGAAGTCTTCAAGAAAATCTAACCACCTTACTCAACAGTGAGAATCTTCATCAATAAATCTGAGGAAAAAGGTCATGGCTGACAACTCTACACAGTGCTTTTGCTTAAAGAAAGAAAACAGTGAAAGAAAGTTTCAGTACCTCAGTTTTAAAGTTAATTACATTAAATTCTACTCAAGAAAATACTGAAAGTGCTTTGTCTCTGTGTTACGCAGACACAATGGGACAGAGGGATAGCACAGAGGAGAAAAGGGAGAAGAGAGAAATGTGAAACAAGGTATCATTCTAGAAGGGAAAAAAGTAACCTTTGAGACCTCAGGCACAGGATAAGTTCTGGTGTGGCTCTCTGCTGGAATGGAGATCACTCATGGCTGTACTAGGGCAATTTACAAATACCGCACAAAATGTTTAGTAAATTCCAAAGAATATTTTATCTATTTCAAAATCTAATGTGTTCCGATAAGGAGGAGTGGCTAAAAGCTGTCATTAGTTATATAATCACTCTAACACAGAATTCATTTTGGGAAAACTAACTGCTTATTTTTTAAAAATAGAAACTGTGGCAAAAAGAGGGTAAAAGCTTTTTCTCTTGTCATGAGAAAGTTATCAATAATTTAATTTTATTCTCTTGAAGCACCTCAAATATTTAACTATAAAATATTTCTATGAATCAAGAAACCAAGAGTTATTTTCCTTTAATGGAAGCTAAAGGCATAAGAAATTAATTTATTCAAAACCACAAAGGTCATTCTTTATTGTAACAGAAACAGGGTCTCATCCATATTTTAAAGAACTCTGGTAGTCTTACAAAGACTTCTCTAAATACCGTTATATTCCCCTATCCCACACCCAGGCATATAGAGTCTTCTGGTCTCTCAACAAGAATCTTTGAAAGAACTGTAATTGTCATAAACTTTAATTAGAGAATCACCAATGAAGTAGTAAGTGGAATCAGTTGCCTGGTTATCAACTTGGCCCATTATTAAATTAGACTATTCTCTATTCCTTATGGAGGAAGATAGTAACTGCAAAGAAAATGTGCTTACTATGTGAATAAAAGAGAGTATTAATTCTCCCCACATGAAAATCTATACAGTGTTTCAGAAGAAAGTAGGAAAAGATAAGAACTGGAATGGAAACTCTTAATGGGTTGCTTCAATAAAAAAGAAATGCCAGACTGGTAGAGAAATAGGTCAGTAATACAGTAATTATGCTAAGTTGTTTTGGGAAATTATATAAGAAATGAAACATGAAGAGATGGTATGAAAAAAGAAAAATAAGAGAACAAATAAGGTAAAGAACCTTAAACTCCTAAGAAATCAAATAAATTTAATACACTAATTATAACTGAGATTCCATTATCAGCAGGAAAGGGAAAAAACTTTCAGAAAATATGAAAATGGGATGGAAAAAGTCTTACTCTTTAACATCTTTAAGTTGTTCAATATCCTGTACTTTGACATAATCTGGGTCATGTGCCAAAAGGTGAATTGTATATGGAACAACATACTCGGGTAGAAGAGACAATAATTTTTCTGAAAAAGAAAAAGAAAAAGAAAAAAACAAAACAAAACAAAACAAAAACAGCCAGGTTAGAAAACCAAATCTTACTCATTCTCTTTCTCTCTCTCTCTGATACTATGTTTCCTGCATCCCAATAGTTTACCACAATATGACTGGAAGGAAAATATATTGAAATGTCCAGTGTTGAGGTACATCATAAATTAAAGTTTATTCATTCATCCATCATGGCCAATATTGATTTGCCTACTAAATGCACCATGTGCTGAGGCTACAAAGACAAATATTTCAATTTTCAATAGATATGGGAAAAAGTGACCCAAACTATATTCAAGACTAAGGAACATAAGATCTATTTTTCTTATTATTAGTAACTCTATGTTCAACACTCCCTTGTAAGCTGCAGAGCAAAATGAAAAAAACTAGTAAATTTTTCAGTTAGTATGACACCAAAAGAGGAGTAACGGTTGATACTATTTGATACTATTTGTAACATAAGAACAGATATAAAGGAATAGACATTTTGTTTCTAGGGCATTTTAAATAACAAACATCTTTTTAGTTTAAATTCAAGTATTTTAATATTTTGACTGAGATCAGCATATTCCATTAGAGGTAGAATGGAAATCCTAACTAGTTTTAATAAAGGTTACTCAAAAGACCAGGATTCATATTCTGAATAATTTTTTTTATATTTCCTACTCTCAAAATTTTAAATCAGATGTTCAATCTAGAGTATAATAATGTATGTGTCAATAAGGCACCAAGTTTTCTTTATTTCTATTGCTGAACTCAAAGAGAATAAGTTTGTGTGTAATATCATTCATTTCAAGGTAGGTATAGAAGAAAAAAGTAGCAAGGTTCAAAAGTCAGTGAAAAAGTCTGTCAAACATTTATTGAGTGCTTACTCTTTTCCAGGCCTTCTATTTTTATTGGGGCTTACTATTTTAAATATAAAGATGCATAAGACTAGATAAAGACCTCACACTAAAGCATGGACAGGACAGAAGCTATACTTCAATGTGGACAGTGCCCTAAAATAAGAATAGCTAACAACTACTGAGTACTTCTTTGGACCATGCATTATGCCAGGTGCTTTATACACATAATTTTTTAATCATAATCATAACCACCATAAGCTATGAGTAAAACTATACCAGTCTTACAGAAAGGAAACTAAAGCTCAGATTGCGCAAGTAACCTGCCCAAACACAACCAGTAAATGGCAGCGGTGGGATTTGACTCCAGAGCCCTCATTTTTTCTAAGGTGAGTTAGGAACAGAAAGAAAGAGGGTCCTAGTGATGAGGTAACACCAAAACTGTATTTTAAAGGGTTCAAAAGGGGCAAACCACTCTCCTTGGTTTTGTTAGTTTGTTTGGACAGAAGGGGAACGCAATTTCCAGACAGAGTTGACAACAGAGAAAAAAGATGGCTATACAAATTTCAAATAATCCAGAGTACAATGAGCACAGAATTTATAGTCAGGAGTAGCTAGAGAGAAAGCTTAAAACTCAGGCTGAGAGTAAACTATAAAAGGCCGTGCTAATGAGCTTCAACTTGATCCTATGAGCAATAAGGAATCGACAAAGGTTTCAAGCAAGGAAGTGATGTGATCTGATCTGTTTTAGAAAGATAATTTTGACAGTGGTGTGACACAGCTGGAGGTGGGTCAGAGGCAGGGGAACATTTACAACAGGGAGTTTGTTAGGAGTATATAAAATAATCCAAGTGAAATATAGCAGTGTAGGAGAGTTGAGGAGAAATATTCAAGATATCCAGAAGAAGAATTAAGAGGATTTAGTGACCAATGAGAGGAAAAAAGAAGGCGTGAAGAATGCCTCTGATTTCTGACTTGCATAACTGAATGGATTTTAATGCTGTTGATCAAGTCACAGAAGTCAGAGGGGCACAAAAACTAATAGTGTGGATGGGGTAAAGTGAGCAGATTTTAAAACGGCACACAGGAACCTGCTATTAATGTCAGCTACAGGTGAGGACAACCAATAAAGATCAAAGACCTGTACTTTTTTAAACTAAAAGATAGTACTTAGACAATCTTCATAAATGTATCGCTTACTGTTTTATTTACCTCCAAAGTCACTGATTTTTTTCCCTTGGCCTTTTAGTCAGTTGCATAAAGAGCTATGGGTTGATATTTAAATACCCATGCATTTATATTTTAAAATGACCTATTAAAAGGAAAAGCTGCTATTGAAGAACAGTAACAACTTCTTATTTAATGAGGGCAAATTAGAATGTAATAAATAAATAACAGTAACATCATTTTGTGTTCTATAAAACTGAAAACTGGCAGGATGGGAAAGTACACTTTTCATTTTCATATACGCTTACCACTAACAGCTGCATGCTGTTTCAGATACTCGCGTCTCACGTTGATATTTTTTACCAGACACTGCCTGGCATGAGCTCTTCTTTCTTTTACAGGATCTTTTGCACAAAGTGCACAAATTGCCATATACTCAAGTGGAAGCCGTAATCGGGAAAGACCTTTGTGGAGTTTCTGAGCAAACACTTGTCTTACTTGATAGCATTCATCCTGAAAGACACAATTATTCCACATATTATCCACAGGGTACCAAAGAGTAACAACTTTAGATATGAAATTCGCTATATCAGGTAACCAGAAGGGTAAACATAGCAAGTTTACCCACAACCACTGCTTCTGTTCACAAGACTGAGATGTGATAAAGTTAATATCAAGGCTGGAGTGATCATCTGGACCCTAATAACTACCAGCTACCTGGTGTTAGAACATATTGAATGTAATCTTAAAACAGATAACACTAGTAAATATTAATCCATCCTAACTTAAATAAATGAGATATGTAAAAAAAAAAGTGTGAACACTATCTAATATTTAGCTTTTTCATTTGCTGAGCAAGATAAAACTCTGTCCAATTTATATATTTTAGCCCTATCATTTAAAAAACTATTCATATTGAAATGCACAACTCTGAAGGCAAGAGTTACTAATTTCAGAAACATCACATTACTTTTAGTTCTATAAATGAACCAATCTGTTCATTGCCACTGTGCCGGCTTTCTTCACACTACTCACTCTTCTAGACCACCCACCTCCACTCTCCTAGTCCTCATCTTTAACGACAGCTCCTGTATCTTCCAGAAATCACTGCGAAATCTGTATCCTGCATCCACTTCTGTGCTCCCTTAGCACTCTGTGCATATCTCCACCATAGCCTTTAGTATACAGTATGAAAACGACTGGTTTATCTGTCTTAACCAGTGCTGTTTGTTCCTTGACGATGAGAACGACACCTTTATTTTTCTCTGTGCCTCTAAACCTAGCACAATATCTGGTACACAGATTATGAGAATTTTTTCTAAATTATAGGGAAAAGCTCATATGACTTTTGAGCCATATATGAGACATACAAAGACCTTCTATGACATAAAAAGACTTTCATTATTACACCTTACACTCCACCAACGAACATAACATGTGGTATGTTTCATATTATTGCAACTTTATGTTTATTTCTTCTATCGAGAATATAAATTTTGTTTTTCTTCGAAACCTAGGTCATAACATCTTGCCCTTATCATTAAATCCTTATTTTGGGTATCTTCTTTCATTTAATTTAAACTTCAGTTTACTACAATACCAAATACCCACTTTTAAAAAAGTAGTCAAGTGCAGCCACTATGGAAAACAGTATGGAGGTTCCTCAAAAAACTGAAAACATAGTTGCCATATGATCCAGCAATCCCACTCCTGGGCATATACCCGGACAAAACTATAATTCAAAAAGATACAGGCACCCCTTTATTCATAGCAGCACTATACACAATAGCCAAGATATGGAAACAACTTAAATGTCCATCGACAGATGAATGGATAAAGATATGGTACATATATACAATGGAATACTACTCAGCCATAAAAAGAATGATACAATAATAATTTCATTCTTTTTTATGGCTAATATTCCATTGTATATATATATACCATATCTTCTTTACCCACTCATCTGTTGAAGGACATTTAGGTTGCTTTCATGTCTTGGCTATTGTAAATAGTGCTGCTATGAACACTGGGATGCATGTATCTTTTCAAATTAGAGTTTTTATCATTTCCAGACATATGCCCAGGAGAGTGGGGTGGGGGAGGGATGGAGTGGGAGCTTGGGGTTAGCAGATGCAAACTATTATATATAGAATGGAAAAACAACAAGGTCCTACTGTATAGCACAGGGAACTATATTCAATATCCTGTGATAAACCATAATGGAAAAGAACATAAAAAACATATATACACACACACACACCTGAATCACTTTGCTGTACAGCACAAATTACCACAACACTGTAAACCTACTATACTTCAATTAGAAAAAAGAAGCAGTCACGCTTTCACAGAAATATTGTCTATCATCTACCCTCATAATCCACAAAAGGAAGTTAAACTTATCTCATTCCTTCCTCAGTATTACTCCTATAGGGAGAGGAATTTTCATTATTCAATTATTTATTATAAAGATACCCAATTACAAACTGTGTAAGTAAAAGTCAATATATCACAAATATATTCACAAATGAACAGACCATTCATTAAAATATTAAACAAGAGGGAGAGGAACAAATTAGGAGTATGGGATTAATAGATACAAAGTACTATATATAAAATAGAAAAGAAATAAGGATTTACTGTATAGCACAGGGAATTATACCTAATATCTTGTAATAATCTATATAGTGGAATATAATCTGCAAAAGTCAACCTGAATCACTAAGCTGGTTACACCTGAAACTAACACAGTATTATAAATCAAATATACTTCAATAAAGCAAACAAGCAACAAAAACACTGAACAGCCTCAAACATCCCTCCCCCTATGCCTGTCCCCCTAGTTGTTAGATACACTAGGGGGACAGACCATGTCATTCTCTCATTAATCATCGAGGATCCAACAGTACAATGCAAATTCATTACAAAGTCAATTGTGAATCACAGCAAAGGTAGAAGAGTTTCAAAAAGTCATTAAAGTCATGTTAGAAAAGAACTGTCAAATCATATGCCAGGCAACTGACACACTTAACAACAAAAGATGAGAAAATTGACCACAATGATGATACAACATGTACATCAAAAGAGAATCATGTGAATAAAGATTAAAACATGTGCTCCTGGGAACTGAGGAAGTCTTCCAATGTTTGTTTTTTGTTTTTTGCAAAGATTTACCCTTTTCGTTAGGTTATTAAAAAAATATGAAGCAAAGGACAGATTTATCCTTTTGACTAGGTTATTAAAAAATGTGAAGTAAAGATTTACCCTTTTGACGAGGTTATAAAAACATGTGAAGTAAAGGATAGAGTGATACAATTTTTATCAGGAAAAATACACTCTCAAAAAAGCGCACTTGATACTTTCATGATTATACTTATAACCAATAACTGGTTCACCATAAAGAAGATGGTGTCTAATACTACAAAATATTTTTCCCAAGGATAAAGTTCCAATCAAAGCTTTTATTCACTACTAAGAAATTAATTTTAGTCTGCATCTTAAATTAAATTTTAATGTCCTTTTTAAAATTGAAATATAGTTGATTTACAATGTTGTGTTAATTTCTGCTGTACAGCAAAGTGTACTTTTTAAGTATAAATTATCCGTAGAGCTACTTCTAGTATCTTGCAAATAGTTCAGTTACTCTGTGTACTGCACTGTGTTATCAATGCTTATTTATATTTTCTGTTCTCCTAAGAGGTTATCTTCTTGAGGGCTGTAGCCATGACTCATCTTTGCATTTACAGAACCTAGAACAATGCATAGCACATAGCAGTACACAGCAAATTTTCATGAACTGCATTCAAATTCTAAAATATCTAAGTAATTATTAAATAATTTTAAGATTCTTATTACTGAATTTCTATTCCTCCATATTTACTTTCTATTCAAATACATGACAGAGGTCACTGAGACACAATACTGCCTTTAAAGATCTCAACTCAAGTAAAGAGAAATAAACCATAGGTACATAACTAAGCACAATGCATGTATGTACCGGAGGACTATAGATAAAATCTGTAGTGGATCAAAAGGAAACCTGCTGTAAGAATAAGAGCACGTTTTCTGCAGAAGGCTGTGCCTGAGCCTTGATTTGCAGAAAGGGTTGGATTTGGATGTGTAGAAATGAGAGGGTGAAAACAAAATTAGAGGCAGCAAACCACAGGTACATAAAAGAAAAAAATGTTCGGCTTCGTTGAAATAAGCATGGGTAAAGGGTAGTGTGCTAAACGGGATTTTTAAATGTATATTTGGGTCCAAATATTAGAAGGACTTGAATGGCAATGTAAAATATATGGGATTTGTTCTTTCTTACGAGTGTAAGCACCTAAATATTTTTGACCAGGAGCTAATGATGGGTACAGCAGTAAGAATGGTTAAGAAGGTATGAATAAAAAAAGATATAATAGATATCAAAGGACAGAATTATCTGTACTTTTGCAACAAGGTGTAACTACAAGCAAATAGTCAAATATAAATCATGCTTTTAGGTCTAAGAAATGCCAACCAGCTTTATTTAATGCTTACTGAGGCTCTCTGCATGTCAGGAAAGAATAGATTTGGGAAAGATTCAGTCTTACGTTCACAGAACATGAAAGTTTGAAATTTCTGTTTAGCACTGGAAGTGGGACCGGAAACTTGAGAAGGGCCAGAAAATGTAGTCGAGAAGCATGACAAAGATCAGGAGACAAAAAACAAAGAAGAGCGTTTCAAGAATAAAGGTGCAATGAGCTGTGTCAAATGATGCAAAAAGGACATGTATAATAAAAATTAAGATCATTGGATTGAGGGACTTAATTAGACCATTTTTGGAAAACAGTGAAGGCAAATGGCAAAATATGAGTAGTGAGGAGCGAGAGGATCAGAGACAAAGACACAGATTACTCTTTCTTGAGGTTTGGAGGTTTAAAAAGAAGAGACAACCATGTGGTTTAAAGGAAAAGCAGAATTAGGAAAAAGTTTTGCATAGGATAGGGTAATCTCATGTTTGTAAGTTGTGAGAATGTGCTAATAATTAACTCTGAACCATTAACACATGTTCCACAGTCAGAATTTCAAAACCATCTTTAAACTTAGGTAATCTGAACTTTCACCTTGGGAATCTGGTGACTGAGATAGTAACATAAAACAAAGTGTGCTAGAAAAGAAAGTCTCTAGAACTTACCCAAGTGTGGATGCTTTTTGCAAGTAGTGGACATTTAACTAATGATCTGCACATACTTATTACACACAGGGAGTTTCAAACAAAGCCCATCTCTTTTAACATATATTTTCATACATCCCTTTTTAAAGAAAAAAAAAAATTTCTACTTCACAACCGACAGCACCAATACCCTAAGAAATACCAGACCAAGAATCCAACAACTCAATGGACTGCAAGTACTACCAATTTGAAAAAATAATTACATAGTTTGTTTTCTAAGAAATTTACTATATACTTTTAAACAATTTTCATTTTATTGAAAAATAAGATGATCTCCAAACTTAAAGGGGGAAAACTAAACCAGGAAATTATGGGCTCTGCAAAATCTCATTTCTGCTATTGTTTAGTCTAATATCTGAATAACAACACCAAAAACTAAAACAAATCATAATAAACAGAATTTGGAATAGCTGTTTTAAACACTGAAGTACTATAAATTGATAAAATAATTACAATTAAAAAAACAGATGACTGTTTATGTCTAAGGGTTATACATAAGCAGCAATTTTTAAAAAAGCAGTAGAAGGAAGCAGAGAATGGAGAGAAAAATTGCAAGTATCCCTAAAAAGTGCCAAATTCTTATACATAAGACTGCTTGGAAAAGAACAGGAAAATCAAGTGTAAGATAACCAAATTATGAAAAACGCATATTGGAATATCATATTTACTACTGTAGAAGTCCTTTTTCTTTAATTTTCTCAATGATGCTGAAAACTTGTAAAGTTATAGACTTCAAATATTACGGTACTCTAATATGAAATCTGCAAGACTGGAATATGAATTCATTAGTATCACTGTTAATAACTTGAAATTCTAATTCACTGAGTAATAAGGAATGCTTCTGCCCTAAAATTAACCTCTACCACGTCTTCATAAAACTATACGTTTCTATATACTTTCCTTCCTTTTAAGAACTAAGTCCATTCAATCCTTATTATTCACACATTACTAATTTGTCAATTCACCTACTCACTAAAATTTATTTGTAAACCCAAATCAATACTTGCAGCACTTTCATCGTCATTCAAGAGTAAATGCACATTTAGGCCTTTAATCCATTTTGAGTTTATTTTTGTGTATGGTCTTAGGGAGTGTTCTAATTTCATTCTTTTACATGTAGCTGTCCAGTTTTCCCACCACCACTTACTGAAGAGGCTGTCTTTTCTCCATTGTATATCCTTGCCTCCTTTATCAAAAATAAGGTGACCATATGTGCATGGGTTTATCTCTGGGCTTTCTATCCTGTTCCACTGATCTATATTTCTGTTTTTGTGCCAGTACTATACTGTCTTGATTACTGTAGCTTTGTAGTATAGTCTGAAGTCCGGGAGCCTGATTCCTCCAGCTCCGTTTTTCTTTCTCAACATTGCTTTGGCTATTCGGGGTCTTTTTTGTTTCCATACGAGAAATGGAAATAAACACAAAAATAAACAAATGGGACCTAATGAAACTTGAAAGCTTTTGCACAGCAAAGGAAACCATAAACAAGAGAAAACACAGCCCTCAGAATGGGAGAAGATATTTGCAAATGAAGCAACTCACAAAGGATTAATCTCCAAAATTTACAAGCAGCTCATGCAGTTCAATATCAAAAAAACAAACAACCCAATCCAAAAAGGGGCAGAAGACCTAAACAGACATTTCTCCAAAGAAGATATACAGATTGCCAACAAACACATGAAAGGATGCTCAACATCACTAATCATTAGAGAAATGCAAATCAAAACTACAATGAGGTATCACCTCACACCAGTCAGAGTGGCCATCATCAAAAAATCTACAAACAATAAATGCTGGAGGACAGGAATAAAGACGCAGACGTACTAGAGAATGGACTTGAGGACACGGGGAGGGGGAAGGGTAAGTGGTATGGACGTATATGCATACACTACCAAATGTAAAATAGATAGCTAGTGGGAAGCAGTCACATAGCACAGGGAGATCAGCTTGGTGCTTTGTGACCACCTAGAGGGGTGGGATAGAGAGGGTGGGAGGGAGACGCAAGAGGGAGGAGATATGGGGATATATGTATAAGTATAGCTGATTCACTTTGTTATAAAGCAGAAACTAACACACCATTGTAAAGCAATTATACTCCAATAAGATGTTAAAAAAAAAAAAAGAGTAAATGTACAGAGATGCGAAAAGCTTTGAGTCGCCTGACACACTGACACACGTCCCAGCTGAAGTCAAACAAAGCAACGTTCTGCCTCCCTGCTTCAGCTCTCATTATCATTAACAAATGTCTGTTTGGTGGTCTATTTAGTGCCACATTTTTCGCATTTTTATACTTTTTATTGGTGATTTTGTTGTTTAAAATAGCTCCCATGCATACTGCTGAAGTGCTGTTTCGTGTTCCTAAGAGCAAGAAGGCTGTATGTGCCTTATGGAGAAAATCTGTGTCACATAAGCTTCATTCAAGCATGAGTTACAGCGCTGTTGGCCATGAGTTCAATGTCAATGAAACAACTATACACTAAAAAAGGTGCCATTAAACAGAACCAGACAAAAAACAAAGTTGTGTACTACTGCAAATAACAAGAATCAACTGTACTATGTCAGCAACCCACAATTCAAATGACAGTTTTAGAACTCTGAAATGTTTCACATACATAAATTTTCCAAGAGGAGACACAAACATTCAAGATTTTTATCTCTTTATCATGGTGGACTTTCTCCTTCCTAAAAGTCAAAGACCATAGAAAGTCATGTTCTATATAGCCATTTTCCTTACATTGATAGCTAAAGCACATAGCTGATATTGTTCTAATGTGATAATTTCATGATAACAGGGTTCCTGTGCCAGCTTCACAATAGCACTCCCAGCAGCAAGTCTCAGACGTGACATATCTGGTTTACTGAAAAATAAGCAAGAAAGAATGTGAATTAGATTTCTAAATGTCTGCACAAAAACATTCTTACTTTGAATATCTAATTTTATAAAAATTCCTCTGGCCAAGAAAAAAAAAGGGCAGAAAACAATTTAGTGATACTGAACACCATATTATGTTTCCTTAACTTCTCTAAGATGGTGTGTAATGCCACAAAATTCTTCTCTTGAACATAAGTCTATGCTAGTCATTGAATTCTCTTATCCCACACAAAACAGCTTTCAGCCAAGCCTAGAACAAATATATTTGTATGTTTAGTTGTTAGGTCTTAAGTCTTCCACTACAGATTTTGTTTTTTAATATGTGTTTACTTATATATTAGGCATAAAATATCCTAACTTCCTAATCAGTCAACTAAAACTATGGTGCTAAGTACAAAAGAAGTGGAATGAAAGCAGGTGTAGTGGATAAAACATTACTACTTTTAGCTAGTATTCAATCTTTGAAATACCCCCAAGAGCCTATATTGAAGTTTAAGGAAAGAAAATTTTTGCTAAATGGGACATACTTAAACAATTAGGAAATTCCTGACTAGTAAATATATTTAAACAATCCTTCCTAATACAGTGACATGTTAGATGAATTATTAATGTAACTGGACTAATGTAAGGAGGGAAGTTGTAACTCCTTAATTAGGATCCCCTATGTAGTTCCATAGTAAAAGATTATTATTTAATATTCATACAACAAATATGTGTCAATTTTATATACGGTACTGAGAGGGACTTAAAAGAGACAAATCTCAGTCTTCCAAGATCTAATGATCTAGTTGGTTTAAGACTCTTCCTTTATCTTTCTAAGGATTTTGTAAAAATATTTACTGAATGTATGCCAACATTAATAAGGTTCTGAAGTTACAGGTCCCAGAGGTGCTTTTCAGTTCATCAACAGCAATAATCCAAGTATTTATTATAAGGTAAATCACCCAACCACTGCTAAGGAAAGTCTGATTTTTCTTGTTGGAGTTTTTTTAGTATAAATAAAAATTAAATAATTACAATACTTTACAACTATGTTTTTGAAGCCCCAGTTTAAAAACGGAGACCCAATGAGTGCTCCCACGGCGGGGACACGTCAGGTCTTAGCAGCTGCAGGCTCTGTGGGCACATACACTCGGGGGCTGGGCCGGGCTAGGGTCTGAGCTGCCTCCATAGCTCCCACAGCGGGTCCAGGTGCACGACTACTGCAGTCCTGGGACCTGACTTCAGTGGATCTGCACTGGTGGCCTTGTGGAAACAACTTCTGAGAGACACCAGGGACGACTGCTAGCATACCCAGAGTTGAGGTGGGGCCGAGGGCAGTATCAACAACAGTGTACTTTGTGAGTATGCACAACAGGTGAAAGGTGACACAAAAGAGCACACTCAGTTGAACAGCTCCAGTGGAAGAACACTCAGTGGCTCCTCTCCCAGCGGGAGCATTCCAATCCCTCCTACCTTGCACCACAGCTTAGAAACGTTATCTGGGGCTTCTACTCCAACAACTAGGGAGCAGACCCTGCCCCGACAGGGCAATGACAACCACAGAGAAAAGAGAAGGCCCTGGTCAGTATCCTGTGCAGGCTCTGGTCACCACAACATCAGTCACACCTCCTATCAAGGGGATAATGGCCAGCATACACTGAGGAAAGGGGTGGCAGGCATCCATACTAAAAACAGCCCTCACACCAAAAAATATTAAACCCACGCAGGCTACACAGGGACGTGCCCACATAAAAATACCCTCCAAGACGACAGTATATAACTGTTTCTCCTAAACTCACAGAGCAAGAGAAATATAAGTAAAATGAAGAAGCAGAGGAACCACTCCCAAATAAAAGATCAAGAGAATTGCCCCGAAAGAACAAACAATGAAACAGACTGCTTCAATCTTATAGACACCAAGTTCAAAAAGGAGATAATGAAAATACTGAAGGAATTAAGAAAGGCTATAGACAGAGATGCAGATTACTGTAAGAAGGACCTAGAAACTATAAGGAGGAGCCAAGAAAAAAATAGAGAATTCATTTGAAAAGACGAAAGCTGAACTAAAGGCTATGAATAGCAAAATGAATACTGCAGAAGAAGGAATAAGTTATGTGGAAGATAGAACAATGGAAATCACCCAGTTAGAACAGCAGACAGAAACCCAAATGAAAAAAAAATGAACGATATAAAGCATGTCAATCTACGCTTAATAGGGATTCCAGAACAAGAGGAAAGAGAAAAAGGGATTGAAAATGTATTTGAAGAAATTAAGGCTGAAAACTTCCCAAGCCTAAAGAAGGAAACAGATATCTAGATACAGGAAGCAAACAGGGTCCCGAACAAGATAAACCCAAACAGACTTACACCAAGACATATTATAAGAAAAATGGCAAATGTTAAAGATAAAGAGAAGACTCTACAGGTAGAAAGAGAAAAACAAAGTGTTAATTACAGGGAAACCCCCATAAGGCTATCAGCTGATTTCTCTACAGAAACATTGCAGGCCAGAAGGGAATGGCAAGATATATTCAAAGTCCTGAAAGGGGAAAATCTGCAACCTAGGATACTCTACCCAGCAAGATTATCACTTAGAATAGAAGGAAAGATAAAGAATTTCTCAGACAAACAAAAACTAAAAGAATACGGCAATACTAAACCTATCCTAAAGGAAATACTAAAAGGTCTTCTCTAAGTAGAAAAGATGTAAGACTCTATAGGAAAGAGAAAGTCATAATTGGAAAGTAAATCACTTAAATAAGCAAGTACACAGATTAAAAAAACATCAAAAAATTTCTGTGAAAGTGATGATTACCACAATGAACAACAAAAGTGTGAACATGAAGATGTAAAAGAGGACATCAAAATCATGAAATGTGCCGGAGGAGAGTAAGAAAACATACATTTTTTTTTTTTGAATTTGTTTGAGCCTGTATGACTACCAGTCTAAAGCAAGGAGATATAGGAAAAGTGTTAACGTATTTGAAAAACAGGGCAACCACAAATCAAAAACATACAATAGATTCACAAAAACAAAAAGGAAGAGAACATAAGAATAACACAAAAGAAAATCATCAAACCACAAAAGGAAGAAGGAAAAGGGACAAAGAAGAAATATAAAATCAATGGGAAAACAAGGTTTAAAATGGCAATAAATACATGTCTATCAATAATTACCTTAAATGTCGATGGACTAAATGCTCCAATCAAAAGACATAGAGTGGCAGATTGGATTAAAAAAAAAACAAAACAAGAGCCTACAATATGCTGCCTACAAGAGACCTACTTTAGGGCAAAGGACACACACAGATTGAAAGTGAGGGGATGGAAAAAGATATTTCATGCAAACAGAAATGACAAGAGACCGGGGGTCAAAATATTCATATCAGACAAAACAGACTTTAAAACAAAGGCTATAAAGAAAGATAAAAAAGGACACTATATAATGATAAAAGGATCAGTACAAGGAGAGAATATTACACTTGCCAACGTATATGCACCCAATATAGGAGCACCCAAATATGTAAAACAAAAACTAACACACAAAAAGAGAGAAACTGACAGGAATACAATAATAGTAGGAGACTTTAACACCCCATTCACATCAATGGACAGATCTTCAAGACAGAAAATCAATAAGGCAACAGAGATCCTAAATGATACAACAGAACAGTTAGACTTAATTGATATCTTCAGTACATTACATCCAAAAAAAGCAGAATACACATTCTTTTTAAGGGCACATGGAACATTCCCTAGGAGAGACCACATACTAGGGAACAAAACAAGCCTCAACAAATTTAAGAGTATAGAAATTATTTCAAGCATCTTTTCTGTCCATAATGGCATGAGACTAGAAATCAACTACAGAAAAAGAATGAGAAAAAAAACAATTACATGGAGACTAAACAATATGCTACTAAAAAACCAATGGGGCAACAATGAAATCAAAGAAGAAATCTAATAACGCTTTGAGGCAAATGACAATGAAAACACAAACATACAAAACCTACAGGATACAGCAAAAGCAGTTCTTAGAGGGAAGTTCATAGCAATACAGGCCTTCTTTAAAAAACAAGAAAAATCTCAAAGAACCTAACCCACCACCTAAAAGAATTAGAAAAAGAAGAACAAACAAAACCTAAAGTCAGCAGACTGAAGGAGGTAATAAAGATCAGAGAGGAAATAACTAAAATAGAGATTAAAAAAAAATAGAAAAAATTCAATAAAACCAAGAGCTAGTTCTTTGAAAGGGTAAACAAAATTGACAAACCTCTGGCCAGGCTCACCAAGAAGAAAAGAGAGAAGACATAAATAAACAAAATAAGAAATGAAAGATGAGGAATCACAACTGATACCACAGAAATACAAAAAAAAAAATAAGAGAATACTATGAACAATACTGTGAACCTAGAAGAAGCGGACAGCTTTTGAGAAACATACAGCCCACCAAAACTGAATCAAGAAGAAACAGATAACTTGAACAGGCCAACCACGAGAATGACATAGAATCTGAGAAAACAAATAAACTCCTACAAACGAAAGTCCAGGACCAGATGGCTTCACTGGGGAATTCTATGAAACATACAAAAAAGAACTTATACTGATCCTTCTCAAACTCTTACAAAAGACTAAAGAGGAACACTCCCAAAGACATTCTATGAAGCCACCATCACCCTGATACCAAAAACAGACAAACACACCACCATAAAGCAAATTATAGGCCAATATTTTTGATGAATAGACACAAAAATTATCAACAAAATATCAGCAACCTGAATCCAACAACAAATAAAAAAGGTCATACACCATGATCAAGTTGGATTCATCCCAGGGTCACAAGGATGGTTCAACATATGCAAATCAATCAACGTGATACACCACATCAACAAAAGAAAGGACAAACACCACATGATCATCTCAGTAGATGCAGAAAAAGCATTTGATAAAATTTAACATCCATTCATGATAAAAACCCTTATGAAAGTGAGTATAGAGGGAGCATAGCTCAACATAATAAAAGCTATTTATGACAAACACACAGCCAATGTAATACTCAACAGTGAAAAGCTGAAAGCCTTCCTGCTAAAATCTGGAACAAGACAAGGATGCCCACTCTCACCACTTCTCTTCAACACAGTATTGGAAGTCCTAGCCAAAGCAATCAGAGAAGGAAAAGAAATAAAAGCTATTCAAATTGGTAGGGAAGAGGTAAAATTATTGTTACACACACATAATGATAATTATCAGAGAGTCCAGAAATAAACACACACACCTATGGACAATTAATCTTCAACAAAGGAGACATGATATTATATGTAGAAAACTCTAAGGACTCCACACAAAAAGTACTAGAACTGATAAATGAATTCAGCAAAGTAGCAGGATACAACATTAACATACAGAAATCAGTTGCATTTCTTTACACTAACAATGAAATATTAGAAAGGGCATGTGAACAAACAATCCCTTTTAAAACTGTACCCCCCAAAATAAAATACTTAGGAATAAACATGACCAAGGAGGTGAAAGAGTTATATGCTGAGAACTACAAAACATTAACAAAGGAAACTGATGATTCAAAGAAATGGAAAAACATCCCATGCTCTTGGATTGAAAAGAATTAATACTGTTAAAATGGCCATACTACCCAAAGCAGTCTACAGATTTAATGGGATCCCTATCAAATTACCCATGACATTTTTCACAGAATGAAAATAAATAATCCTAAAATGTATATGGAACCATAAAAGACCCAGAATTACCAAGGCAATCCTGAGGAAAAAGAACAAAGCAGGAAACCCTCCCAGACTTCAGATAATACTACAAGGCTACAGTAATCAAAACAGCATGATACTGGCACAAAAAGAGACATATGGATCAATAGAAGAGAACAAAGAGCCCAGAAATAAACCCACACACTTAATCTTCAAGAAAGGAGGCAAGAATATACAATGGGGAAAAAGCAGTCTCTTCAGCAAGTGGTGCTGGGAAAGCTGGACAGCTGCATGTGAATCAATGAAGTTAGAACACACCCTCACACCACACACAAAAATAAACTCAAAATGGCTTAAAGACTTAAAGACAAGACACCATAAAACTCCTAGAAGAGAACCAAGGTGAAACATTCTCTGACATAAATCGTACCAATGTTTTCTTAGGTCAGGCTCCCAAGGCAATAGAAACAAAACCAAAAATAAACAAATAGGACCTAATTAAACTTAAAAGCTTTTGCACAGCAAAGGAAATCACAAACAAAATGAAAAGACAACCCAGAGACTGGGAGAAAATATTTGCAAATGATGCAACTGACAAGGGCTTAATCTCCAAAATATACAAACAGCTCATACAACTCCACAACAAAAAAACAAACAACCCAATCAAAAAATGGGCAGAGAACCTAAATACACATTTCTCCAAAGAAGACACACAGATGGCCAATAGGCACATGAAAAGATGCTCAACATTGCTAATTATTAGAGAAATGCAAATCAAAACTACAGTGAGGTACCACCTCACACTGGTCAGAATGGCCATCATTTAAAAGTCTACAAATAACAAATGCTGGAGAGGTGTGGAGAAAAGGGTACCCTCTTATGCTATTGGTGGGAATGTAAATCGGTGAAGCCATTATGGAAAACAATATGGAGTTTCCTCAAAAAACTACAAACAGAGTTGCCATATGATCCAGCAATCCCACTCCTGGGCATTATACCCAGACAAAACTATAATTCAAAAAGATAGGGCTTCCCTGGTGGCGCAGTGGTTGAGAATCTGCCTGCTAATCCAGGGGACACGGGTTCGAGTCCTGGTCTGGGAGGATCCCACATGCCGCGGAGCGGCTGGGCCCGTGAGCCACAACTACTGAGCCTGCGCGTCAGGAGCCTGTGCTCCGCAACAAGAGAGGCCGCGATAGTGAGAGACCCGCGCACAGCGATGAAGAGTGGCCCCCACTTGCCACAACTAGTGAAAGCCCTCGCACAGAAACGAAGACCCAACATAGCCATAAATTAAAAATAAATAAATAAATAAAAATTAAAAAAAAAAAAGTTTAAAAAAAAAAAAAAAGATACATGCACCCCTATCTTCACAGCAGCACTATTTACAATAGCCAAGACATGGAAACAAGCTAAATGTCCACCGATAGATGAATGGATAAAGATGATGTGGTGTATATAATGGAATATTAATGGAATATTACTCGGCCATCAAAAAAGAATGAAATAATGCCATTTGCAGCAACACAAATGGACCTAGAGATTATCATACTAAGCAAAGTAACTCAGAAAGAGAAAGACAAATACCATATGATATCACTTACATGTGGAATCTAAAATATGACATGAATCAACATTATCTATGAAACAAAAACAGACTCACAGATACAGAAAATAAACTGGTGGTTGCCAAGGGGGAGGAGGTGTAGGGGAGGGAAGGATTGGGAGTTTGGGATTCGTAGAGGCAAACTTTTATACATAGGATGGACAAACAAGGCCCTACTGTATAGCACAGGGAACTATATTCAATATCCTGTGACAAAATACAATGGAAAAAAATATGAAAAGAGATATATATATATAAATGTTTACCTGAGTCACTCTGCTGTACAGCAGAAATTAACACACCACTGTAAATCAACTATACTTCAATAAAATGTTTTTAAAAAAAGCAGACCCAATGTAAGTCAAATACATGTGCAGAATTCAAGTACACACGTGATTTTGTTAAAGAATACCATGGATAAAAACAGGTGAGGGACTTCCCTGGTGGCGCAGTGGTTAAGAATCCACCTGCCAATGCAGGGGACATGGGTTCAAGCCCTGGTCCAGGAACATCCCACATGCCACACAGCAACTAAGCCTGTGCACCACAACTACTGAGCCTGCACTCTAGAGCCCGTGAGCCACGACTACTGAGCCCACGTGCCACAGCTACTGAAGCCCACGTGCCTAGAACCTGTGCTCCACAACAAAAGAAGCCATTGCAATGAGAAGCTCGCGCACCGCAACGAAGAGTAGCCCCTGCTCGCCGCAACTAGAGAAAGCCCGCGCGCAGCAACGAAGACCCAATGCAACCAAAAATAGATTAAAAAAAACAAACAAAAAAAAACAGGTGAGATCTAAATATGCATATAAATAATGTAATTAATAAATTTAAGACAAAACGTATTAATACTAAGGAAATTTTTCTCTAATTATTATGTAAATCTTGAATGCTAGCATGTAATTATAAGAGTAGAAGGTGAAGACAACTAATTAGACTGAAGGAAGGTAAATAAATCAGTTATACATGTGGAATGCTTTACAGAGTTTTCTTATTATTTGATTTGTTTGAGAAGAATGTGCTACTGTTAATATTCTATGCAAAAAGTACAGAATGAGCAAAACATATAAGAAGAAAAGAAACAAAGATGGAAAAGTATTAAGCAGCTGGCAATCACCATTTATATTTCATCCTAAAGACTTGAAGCTAGATACATATGTTAAGGTGGGGGAAGTTATTCTCACATTTTTTATTACCAATAGAGACAATAAATGGCACTTGTGTTTTCACAGAGGACAAACTTCTAATTTTTAGCTAACCTTGACATAATAACCACTACCACCATCAATACTTCTAATTACTATGTGCTGGGCAGTGTTTTAAATACATTAAATATACTAACTTATTTGATTATCATAACAGCTAGATGAGATAGGCATAATCATTATCTCTGTTTTATAGATGAGGAAACTGAGGTACAGAGAGGTTAAAGTAACTTGCTGAAAGGCACCTCGCTGCTAAGAGGTGGTGCCAGGATTTGAATCTGGGCTCCAGAGCTCATGTTTTCAGTCACTATACTATACATCTTTCAAACAAAACAAAATAAAACAAACAAAAAGGTATGTATATTTTAAAAAATTTGCATCAAGTGCATTTTTCACATTTGCATATATTTATACTTCTGGAAACAGATTCAGTAAGTTGCCTTCTATACAGTCTATTCTTTTAGCTTTAGACATTAACAAGAATGTAAAACATCAGTTATTGATTGGTACACTAACATTTTCACATTATATTCAAAAAAGTAAACATCTATTGTTTAAAATACTTAAAGATTGTACAGCAGTACCTTGCACTAGACATGAGACTGTCATTTTGAAATAACCACTATACAAAAGCCTATTACAATAAAAATATATGCATACCTACAAAGCAATATTAATTATCTTTTAAAAAAGAAACCATCATTCAACAATTACACCAGATGCTAAAATAGTGTGTAATCCAAAGAACTCTGAAGTTATAATTACATACCTAATTTTCCCCTGTTCTGTCAAGTCTCCATCACTATGCAGTATTGTTGTGAGCAATCTTAAAGTAGAAGTTCCTGATTTACTGTGATTATTTTTCATTCCAAGTAGCCATCGAACCATCATTTTAATAGCCTGAATCTATTTAAAACACAAATTGACAAATAAAACATTGCTACCATTTAAAGAAATTTATATCAGCCTTGAAAAAGAATGAAGAAATGTTTTTAACAGATGCTTTTTAAGAAAAGGAAAGAAAAAAATTATTTTTTTCTCCATGTGTGAAGATAACTTTGAATGTTTTAAATTAAAGATGTCTCACCCCCAGGTAGTTGACAAATGAATGATTTATCTAAAAACTGGTTCTTTTTGCTTTTTAAAAAATGTTTCCCCAACAAACACTCTACCCTTTAGAACCCACAGTAAAATCGTGTTAACTTCCCTAGTTCAGAAAGATCCTGACTGAAAATTATATTCGATCTTTTGTGTCTAAGAGTTGATACCACCTTACATTTGTACTGCATTTGACAATTATGAAGTACTTAGTACTTTAAAACCTGTTACTGCCTCTAAGGCTTGCAACAGCCCTTTTCAAAGGGGTGCATATTATCTCTTTTTCACATATTATCTTAATTTTTACAGATCTGAGGCTCCGGAGCTAAATGGGTTTTGAACAGTGGCATGTGACTAACAGTCTTAAGATCCTCTTCCTGGGCCACTTTGTAACCATGAACTTAAGCGCAGGCGGCCCGCCTTCTAGTGCAGTGCTGCCCAACTATACAAAACTGCTGCTTGAGACCAATGCTGAGAAAACAGGTTTATACTGGAACTCAAAAGTTTCAAGCATCATTCAATGATGCTCAAGGAAAGACTGCCCTACAGGTCTGGAGAAATAGTATCAGAATCTGAAGCTGCAATAATGTGACAAAGTAGTTCACAATATGAAACATAAACAAATACACACACAATGAAATGATTTGCAAGAAATTATAATTAGAAAAACAATATTTAATATATTTGTTCCTGGCCTTTACACCTTGGGCAGTGGCTTGATATGAGGTCTACATTACAGAGTACAGACAGTTTTAGTAAAGCAATACTTCACAGCTGTGATGAGCAATCCTTTACCCATAACTCTTAATTGAAGAAATTACAGGTTGAATTTTTTTTAATAAAAATAAAAAAGTATATCAAATCCCATGGAAAAGATGAATAGTCTTAAAACCTGGACGACCATCTTTGCTGAATAGGAGAATGTACATAAGAAAACCAGCACTGTCTTTTCCCATTAAAAGGTGGATATCTAAGAAGCAGCAACATGGAGGAAGTTTTCAAACTTTTTGTTTTCCAAACTAGACTATGTGCAGTTGCCCACAGGCCTCAAGTTTCTCATTGTTGCCCTACACTCTCACAGCACAGAGGATAATGTCATACAATAAATATAAAAACCTGAATGATTTTAATAGTTGTATCTTTATAACAGGAACAGACATTTTAACACTATAATAATAATACAGTATATTAAATATATTAAAATCAACAGATCTATGCATATCACTCACTTTGACCATTGTCTCAGGTGAAACTTCTTCATCTGGAACCCAAAGCTTAGTTGTCTTTTTTCCTGGAAGCTAAACAAAAATTAAGGACTTTAAAACACAAATACACATTCTCATGTGTAATTAATATTTAGTGAATGAATGAAATTTTTATCTTCTGCAAGAACAGTCATTATACATGACTACGCTTTCTGTTACTTACTCATAAAGGTTGAAAGGCCTGTCTGCACTAGCACCACAAATGAACCTTATACATCCATCACCAGCTGGTTCTTTGTAGGTGTGAGATAGGACCAACTTTAACCACTTATATATATACTTCCTTACTCAATCCCCTTTAAGTCTACTGTTTCAATTATTTAAGGCAGTTGGCAAGGACTAAGATAAAAATCAATGGAGCCAAAAAGTGTACAGATGACCCTTGAACAAGACAAGTTTCAACTGCGCAGGTCCACTTACATGTAGATTTTTAAATGAACACATGCTACAGTAAAACACAATCCACAGTTGATTGAATCAGAAATGCCCTGTGGATAGGGAGGAACCACATACAAAGAGCTGACTACAGATTATATTAGGATTTTCCACGACACAAAGGGTTGGCACCTTTAACTTCCATGTTGCTCAAGGGTCAGCTATAGTTCATAAATGAAGGAAAAGGCATCTGCAAAAAATCTTGAGCAGGGAACAATTATAAAGGTTTGCAGAAGTAACAGAAAACATACATTAGTGTCTTCCTACTTAAATCCCACCAAAATGGCAACACACACACACGCACATGCACGTAAACACACACCAGTTAGCTGGGCCGGAAAACAAAAGGGGCCCCCCCAAAAACCAAACCAAAGAAAAATTTCGAAGAACAAAATATACAGTAAAAAAAAATTAACAGAGGTAAGAGGGCTTACAACTCCAGAAAAGCACAGAAGGAAACACCCTCCAAAAAGCCATTTTTTTTTTTCAGCACAATCATAGTATAACCCTGAGATGATAAACTGAAGGTATTAAGAAATGTGAATTTACAGTAGCAGCCAGGAAATTAAATAAGGTGACAAAAGAGCTGAACCCAATCTTGGAACACTGGAGATCCCATTTTTACCTCAACCTGACATGAGTAATTTCCAGTTGGAAACAGAAATCAAAGAGCACCTCAGGTAACCCTCTGGCAACAGGATAGGTAGCTCAAACATCCAGAAGGCAAACTCCCCAAACACACAGAGTTATTTACAAACAGCTTAAGAATTAATTCTTCAGCTGAGAAGTGCCTTCAAAGTGTGAAGTGAAAATAATGAAATAAGGATCTCATTAGAAACATACTGATGAAATTTCTGAACTAAGAATATCCAAAAAATCTCAAAGCTTGCATGGAGGAACCTACCAAAAAAGAAACAAGAACCATATCAACTTCAGATTTCTTTACACGCCAAAAAACAATATTCTGAATTTTCTGTTAGCCAAGTTACTTGAAAAATAGAATTCTAATCTTCAAGAATGAGGAGTAAAATATTTTCAGAAATCAGAGAGAAAGCTTACAAATTACGAGCCATTCTGAACAAATTATTCAAAGATGCACTCCACTAAAATATTTAATTCACAAGAAAATTCAATCAGCATAAATCAGCATAAATTTTCTACAAATAGAAAATAAACAAAAAAGTTATCATAAGTAAGACCAATAGACAGGTTCAAACAGAAAGTTATCATAAGTAAGACCAATAGACAGGTTCAAAAATAATAAATGAAACCACAACAGATGCAACACAACCAAAGACAGAAAAAATCTAAAACTAATGGACAAATACACTAGTCAAGATCTAAAAGCATTTAAACGGGATATGGATTTATATGGGATACTAATATAAAAAGGATATTGATGTACTTTTCTTTAATCTTACATCATAAGATATAAAATTCATGAACATCTGTAAAACTAGCAGTATAATATCAAAACAAACCAAAAGAAAAATGATTTTTTAAAAAAAGAATATCGAAAACTTCATCATCACAGCAGAAGACTTGAATATACCTCTTTCAAAAACTGATAGATGAAGCTGAGATGAAAAAAGGTAAGTACAGGAAATACATATAGAAATATAAGGAAATACATAGAGATAAAATATTTAAGGACAAAAAAAATCAGAACTGGCCTTTCTCATAATTATGATGAAAAGTAAAGAGAAAAGAGTTTAGCAAGACAAGATGATATGAGATTAAAAACTACAAAATAATTCCCCAAATCCACCACAAAACAAAATAATTTTAAAAACTGAAATACCTAACAAAGTTGTGTAAGAGAAATATTTAAATTTTCTTCACAGAGAAAATTATAAAACTTTAATGAAAGACACATTGTAGATGAGCAAACAAAGCAATGGGAAAGAATAGAGGCTGTGTATGATATGAATGTTAGCACTGCAGATGACTGGAAGCAGGAGAGATCAGTCCATAAATTCTGCTGGGAAAGTTGGTTACCCTAATGGAGAGTAGAAAGAAATGGAATCCTTAAGTCACAGCATACAAGAAAAAGCAAACAAATCAATTCCAGATGGATTAAAATTTTTATATGTGAAAAGAAAACTTTAAAACTTTTAGAACATATGGGAGACTATTTTTATGACAATGGCATAGGAAATGATTTCTTAAACAAGATATAAAAGCATTAACTACAAGAGAAAAGAATGATAAATGTAGTTAAATTAAAATTAATAACTTTTGTTCAAAGGGCACAATGAAGGGAGTAAAAATACACACCATAAATGAGATTTTATGCATTCTAGAAACATACTTCAACATGTACCTGAAAAAATATTAGTGTGTGTAAAGATTACCTATGAGAAAAAGACAAACAATCCAAGAAAAAAAAGCAAAAGACATGAAAAGGAATTTCAGAAAGGAGGCAATATGAATGATGACTAGACATATAAACTTTCTTAGTAACCAGGGAAATGCAAATTAAGACTATACTGAGACACTTTTATATCTATTAGATGGGCAAAAATTAAGAAATCTGACGATAATGTGTGTTATACACTGCTGAGAGGAAAATAAGTTTTAACAACCATCTTCAAAAATAATTCAGCAATAAAGTGAAAAGTTAAATATGTGTACAAACTGATGTTCATCACTATATCACTCTTGTGAATGTACCCTGGAGAAATTTGTGCTCATATGCATCAGAAGGCCTCTGTAAGAAATTCACAGGAGCACTGTTCAAAAGAGGAAAGAAATGGAAATACTCCAAATGTCCATTAGGAGAATAAGAGATATTTCACACAGTGATATAATACAGAGTAATGAATGAATGAATGAACTACAGCTAGACTTGACAACAAGGGTTATTCTAAGAAACATATCCATAATGATAATATCAAGTCACCCAAGAATATATACGGTATAAAATAACTCTTATAAACTTCAAGAACAAGCAAAATTAAACAAGTACATGTTTAGAGATAAATATATGGTAAAATGGTGTTTTGTTTTAGTTAGGGAATAATAAACCAAAATTCAACAAAGTGGTTACCTGGGGCAGGAAAGAAACGGGAAGAAAAGTTTGGAGAATAATAAAACCAGGTGCTAAGAGTTCATGGGTGTTGAATCTTTGCAGGCAAAGTTTCAAAAGAGGAGAATAATCAAGAGATTTGAGTCTGGCACTAAAATTGCTTTTCTTACATAAATGATGGCTGATTCTGAAAGTGAAAAAGGTTAAAAGGTTGAGCAATGTTTTCATCACTGTCACAGAGGTAGAAGGAAAAAAAAAGTGGAATTCTGAGTTCAATAAAGAGTAGAGTCCTTGTTAAAAACCCTAGACTTGTGGGGGGATCCCAAATAAAAACATCTTAGACATAAAAGTGACCAGAAAAAGAATCAGCCTGTCAAAAACTGAAGCCTAGCTTCCAATCACTGCAGTCTTGACTGAATGAATGTGATCTGACAATAGCTCAACTGCCTGTCAGAAGCAAAAATAAATCCTGTTTGGAAGAATTATAAAATCATCCAGAGCCTCAAATTATCTCTACAATTTTTTGTTCACAAAGTCTACAGCTCAATCAAAAATAACATGTGTGCAAGATAAGACTTGACCAAAAATCAAGCGAAAAAGACAAGAGAAAAAGAGCCCCTGGAGATCCAGATATTGAGGCTAACACACATAAACTTTAACATAATTAAAGATGTTCAAGGATTAAATAATAAGAAAAAGAATTTTGGCAGGGAACTAAAAGCTATATTTAAAAACTAAAGGAAATTACAGAAAATATATTAAAACTGCAATTAAGAATTCATATTTATAGGTTTAACATAAGATTAGACAAATCTGGAGAGAATGAGTAAATTCAAAGATGGGTCAGAAGAAAACAAAACTGAGGCATGAGCAAGCTGAAACAGGTATACCTCTGAGATACTGCAGGTATGGTTCCAAACAACCACAGTAAAGCAAATATTGCAAAGAAATGAGTTACACAAATTTTTTGGTTTCCCAGTGCATAGAAAAGTTATGTTTACACTATAACATGGTCTATTAAATGTGCGACAGTATCATGTCTAAAAAAACAATGAACATACCTTACAAAATACAAAACAATACAAAAATATAAAAAGAAAAAGCTATTACAATAGCAACTATTAATAGTAATGACTATTTGGGTCTTTTGTCCATTTAAAAAAATTGGGTTGTCTTTTTCTTGAGTTGTAATCGTTCTTTTATAGAGTCTAGATAAAAGTCTCTTATCAGATATGATTTGCAAATATTTTCTCCCATTCTGCAGGTTCACTTTTCACTTTTTTTTCAAATTGATAATTCTTTTTTTTAAAAAGGAGATATAATTGGCATATAACATATTAGTTCCAGGTGTACAATGATTCAATATTTCCATATACTGTGAAATGATCACCATAATAAGTCTAGTTTTCACCCATCACCACACAGTTACAATTTCTTTTTCCTGTGATGAGAACTTTTCAAATCTACTCTCTCAGCAGAAACTTTCAAATATACCATACAGTGTTAATAACTATAGTCACCATGCTGTACATTACATTCCTTGACTTATTTATTTTATAACTGGAAGTTTGTACCTTTAGAAGACTCCCTTTACCCATTTTGCACATCAGCCATCCCCTGCCCCTGACAACTACCAATCTGTTCTGTGTATCTATGAGTTTGGGGGTTTTTGTTGTTGTTGTTGTTATTTGGTGTTTTTTAGATTTGATTCCGTGTGTAAGAAAGATCACACAGTATTTATCTTTCTCTATTTCACTTAGCATAATGCCCTCAAGGTCCATCAGTGTTGTCACAAATGGCAAGATTTTTCCTTCTTTTTTATCGCTGAATAATATTACATTGTATATATACACCACTTTTTCTTTATCCATTCATCCAATAGATGGACATTTAGGTTGCTTCTATGTCTTGGTTATTGTAAATAATGATACAGTGAACATGAGGGTGCAGGTATCTTTTTGAGTTAGTATTCACATTTCCTTCAGATAAATATTCAGAAGTGAAATTACTGGATCACATGGTACTTCTATTTAAACTTTTATTTTCCTGTTTTTAATTTTTGGAAGATCCTCCATACTGTTTTTCATGGTGGCTACATCAATTTACATTCCCACCACCAACAATTTATATTCCCACATTCTCACCAACACTTGTTATTTGTCTTTTTTATATTCGCCAATCTAACAGGAGTGAGGTCCTATGTTATTGCGGTTTTGATTTGCATTTCCCTGATGATTACTGATGTTGAGCACCTTTTATATAACTGCTGATGATTTGTTTATCTTCTTTGGAAAAATGTCTCTGCCTATTTTTTAATCAGATTGTTTTTTTGCTATTGAGTTATCTGTGTCATTTATATAATACGGATATTAACCCCCTTATCAGATACATGATTTGCAAATATTTTCTCTCAGTAGGTTTCCTCTTCATTTTGTTGATGGTTTCACTTTCTTGATAATGCCCTTTGATGCACAGAAGTTTTACATTTTGATGAAGTACAATTTATCTGTTTTTGGTTTTTTTTTTTTTGGTGTTTGTGCTTTTGATTTCTCATGTAGGGATACACTGCCAAATCCAATATTAGGAAATTCTCCAGGATTTTACTGTTACTTTTGTTCTAAATCATATGTATATAATCTATTGTTTCATACTTTCTTAATTATTGTCACAAGGTAGATACCTAGCAGCGTAAGCCCTCCAAGTGTCTGTAATGATGACTTCTGCTGCCGCTGCTCTTCCTCCTCCTACGACTACTTCATCATCATCATCATCATCTTCTTCTTCTTCTTCTTCAAGATGATTTTGGCTATTCTTACCCTTTTGCATTTCTACTGAAATTTTACAATCAGCTTGTCTCTTCTCCCTATACCACTCTACCCCAACATATACACACACATCTGGCTAGAATTTTGATACCTATTGTATTGAACTATAAATCTGCAGATAATTTTCATCATTATAGTATCACCATCCCATTCCATGGTATTATAATCCTGACCTTTTCATTTCATGAAGACAGTATATACCTTAGGTGGCCTTTAACTTCACTGAGGAATGTTTCTAAAACATCTGTGTAGAGGTATTGCTTACCTTTCTTAAGTATGTTCCTAGGCATTTAATGGTTTTTGATGTTACTGTAAATATAATTTTCAATATTTATTTTCTAATTGCTTATTATTGGCATAGAAATATAAAGTTACTTCTTTTTTACACTGACTTTGAATCCGGGGACCTTGTTAAAGACAATTTTTAATTCTATTAACTTTTGCATTCTTTTAGGATTTCTCCGTTCATAGTAATAACAGCTTTTTTTTTTCCTTCATTCTTAATGGTTTTCATTTCTCTTTCTTCCTCCTAGAATGGCCAGATCCTTCAAAACAACACAAGTGGTGATAGTGGATATTTTTATCCCATTTCCAATCTCAGGGGGAAAAGACAGAGTAACAGTAACTAACAGAAGACTTGAGGACTTCTCAATGTCATATATAGAACTGTACACAACCCAGTTCTGACACACTTTCTGTCAACTTTGTATTTAATTAGCATATTCTGCTTACATGTTATGTAAATAGTGATTACGGTTAATTTGCCACCTGAGGGACTTCCCTGGTGGTCCAGTGGTTAAGAATCCACCTGCCAATGCAGGGGACACGGGTTCGAGCCCTGGTCCGGGAAGATCCCACATGCCACAGAGCAACTAAGCCCGTGTGCCACAACTACTAAGCCTGCGCTCTAGAGCCCGTGAGCCACAACTACTGAGCCCGTGTGCCACAACTACTGAAGCCCGCACGCCTAGAGCCCGTGCTCCGCAACAAGAGAAGCCACCACAATGAGAAGCCCGTGCACCGCAACAAAGAGTGCCCCCACTTGCCACAACTAGAGAAAGCCTGCATGCAGCAACAGACCCAAGGCAGCCAAAAATAATTAATTTTTTAAAAATTGGCCAAAAAATAAATAAAATAAAAATTTGCTACCTGATGTTTTTTCAGTTTGTTCTATCAGTTTTGTGTTCATTTTCATCTTCTTCTTGCCTTATTTTTGGTTAAATATTTTTATTCCATTCTCCTCTTTACTGGCTTATTCGTTTTATATTTTCCTATTCTTTTAGTAGTTGTCCTAGAGAGTAGTGGCCTTAACTTACTGAAGGCCTATTTCAATTATTCTGTCTTAAACTTTCAGAACAGTAGTAGGTTCAGTATTCTAAGAAAACTTAAAATATGTCAACTCCCTTTATACTCTGATGCTTACTGTGCTCTTGTTCACACAGGACCATTACTCTTCTAATTTTATGCAGTTAATATTTATTTAGATTTACCAACATATTTTCCTCTTTCTCTTGTTTTTCACTCTGTTCTGTCTCTGTGATAATTTGATTTCTACCCAAAGAATTAAAGTAGAAATTCTTTTAGCTGGGATAACTGCTAATGAACTCTTTCAGTTTTTGTTTGTCTGAAAATGTCTTTATTTTGCCTTCCCTTTTTAAAGGATATTTTCTCCAGGTTTAGAATTCTAGATTGGTACATTTCTTCCACTCGATAATTTGAAAATGTTATTCCATTATCTTCCATTTTCTTATCTTTTCTTTTGAAGTCAAGTGACAGTCTTGTCCATTTGAAGGTTTTCTGTCTTTTTGCTGTGAATGCTTTTAATCTTTTCTATTTTGATTGGTTCCAGTTTTACTATGATGTATCTGGGTGTGCTTTGTGTTATATTTATCCTACTTGGGGCTTCTACCTGATCTTGAATGTATAGCTTTGATGTCTTTCATAAATTTTGAAAAATTGTCTGGCATTATCACTTCAAATACTATTTCTGTTTCATATTCTCTTTCCTCTCTTTCTGTAGTTCTAATTACACTCTAAATATATATACAATATTTTTTTTTACTGTGACCCAGCTGTCTGACATACTTTTTGTATACAGACAAAAATTGTTTCATTAGGCTTCACAGATACTGCATTTTTTACAAATTGAAGGTTTGTGTCAAGCAAGTCCATCAGTGCTATTTTTCCAACAGCATTTGCTCACTTTATGTCTCTGTGTCACATTTTCATAATTCTTGCAATATTCCAAATGATTTCATTATTATTACATTTGTTATGGTGATAAGTGATCAGCGATCTTTAATGATACTATTGTAATTGTTCTGAGGTGCCATGAACCACTGCCACATAACATAGCGAACTTAATTAGTAAATGTGTGTGTTCTGACTGCTCTACAGACTGGCCATTCCCCCATCTCTCTCTCTCTCCCTCAGGCTGCCCTATTCCCTGAGACACAACAATGCTGAAATTAGGCCAATTAATAACCCTACAATGGGCTCTGTAAAGTGTTCAAGTGAAAGGAAGCACTGCACATCTCTCAGTTTAAATCAAAAGCTAGAAATGATCAAGCTTAGTGACGAAGGCATGTCAAAAGCTGCAATCAGCTGAAAGTTACAGCACTTGTGCCAGTTAGCCAAGTTGTGAATGCAAAGGAAAAGTTCTTGAAGGAAATTAAAAGTGCTACTCCAGTGAACACGTGAATGATAAGAAAGCAAAACACCCTTATTGCTGATATGGAGAGAGTTTCAGTGGACTGGAGAGGAGATCAAACCAGCCCAACATTTCCTTAAGGCAAAGCCTAATCCAGAGCAAGGCCCTAACTCTCTTCAATTCTGTGAAGACTTGGCGAGGTGAGGAGGCTGCAGAGGAAAAATCTGAGGCTAGCAGAGGTTGGTTCATAATATTTGAGGAAAGAAGCCATCTCTATGACGTAGAAGTACAAGGTGAAGCAGCAAGTACTGATGCAGAAGCTGCAGCAAGTTATCCAGAACGTCTAGCTAAGATCATTAATTAAGGTGGCTATGCTAAACAACAGACTTTCAACGCAGAAAACAATCTTCTACTGGCAGAAGATGCCGTCTAGGACTTTCATAGCCAGAGAGAAGTCAATGCTTGGCTTCAAAGCTTCAAAGCTACTCTCTTGTTAGGGGGCTAATGTAGCTGGTGACTTTAAACTGAAGCCAATGCTCATTTATCATTCTGAAAATCCTAGTTTTAAGGTTTTCTTTTCACACATATGTGTATGTATCTAAAAACACAAAGACGTGCATAAAACTCCACGTAACTGTAAGGGGTCAATTCTCCAAGACCCAAACATGCCATGCCTTACCCCAAATACTTACATACTGGAGACAGAGAAAATCACTATTTCTGTCCCAATTGTTTTCTCCCAAGGCTCTTTTAATTCTCTCTTGTATGTATGAAAGGCAACAACTACTATCATACAGCCATATTATAAACTAACCTGTCAGTCTTCACATTTTTAAAAAAAGATGTCATTATAAAAATTAAACCCCTATAAAGTTGAAATAGACAGAATCAGGTGATATTTTGTATTTATCAAGGAAAGTATTCCAGGTCATAGTCCTATGCTCAACTAAAGAGATGTTTCAATGTTGCTTCACTTACAATGGAAATACAGCATGTTGAAAAGATAGGAAAACCTAAAATAAGTCAGCCAAATTGAAGTGTTATTTACATCATTTCACTTCTCTCTTTGCTGCATAAAATTTTAGAAGATAGCATTATGAAGAACACACATCTAAAAAATAAAAATTACCCGATCATTCATGAGAAGATCCTTCACAATGAAAGTAGCTACCAAAGACTTCAAAGGAGCAGCAAACTGATCCGGTGCAAGGAGAGCAATATGACCAATAGTAACCAGCGGTGTTATGAGATGTTCCAGGTTGCTTGGATCCAGGCTCTTATGCAAAGGCTGAAAATGAGGAAAGGAAAATGATCAACTCCATAAACACGCAAATAAGCTGTTCACATATTTCACCTTCAAATTTTAAAAACTACAAAAGTTCCAATACATGGTTTAAGTAGTAGCTCAAGCTTACATTTAAACTTTTATAGGTTATTTATGTAGAAGGCATCATATTTAAATATTTTCAGTTTTGCCCAAGTTATATTTTAGAGGTTAGGTAAAGAACATTTCAGCATGAAGAATCATATTATGTATCATATATTTTATGACCACATACATAAGTATGTTAGAGACTGCTAAGGCTCACTAATATCCACTTCCATTCAAGGATGCCTATATGTGCAGTTAGGTGAGGATGTGAGTAAGTTCTGGTTACCAGAACAGGAATGAAAGTGAGGTATGCCATGCCTGTACTGAGGCAGATATGAGCAACGTATCTTCTCCACATTCTCTCTCTTTACTCACTGGCTGTCTTAATACCAAGGATCCGGTGGGACTCAAAGAGAAGCCACTAGTCAAAAAGGGTCTGTGTGCCTAAGCCACTGATTAGAATACAATCAAAGCACCCAATTAGACTTTTTTCAGGACCAAGAAATAAGTTTTATTATGTACAGTCACATGGATTTTTGTGGATTTTTATAGCATCAAATATTAAGTACCATAACTAATAAAATTATTTTTATTATTCTAATAGGAAACCCAGCCATTAATATTCATTTTGCCATGACAAAAGAATGAGGCTCTTTATATACTCACATAAATTGATATCTAAAATATATCGTTAAACTTTTAAAATAGGAAAATCAGAAGAGTGACTACAGTATACTATCATTGGCATAAGGAGAGGGGGAAGGGACAAAATATGTGTGTATTTTGTGTATTTATATTACTTGCATATGAATAAAATCTCTCCAGAAAAGTACATTAGAAACTGATAACACTGGCTGCCTCTAAGAAACTGGGTGGCTGGGGATACGGGGGTGAAGCAAAAGAGAAAACTCTTTACTCTTTAGTATTTACTACTGGATATTTGTTTTGTATCTTTTGATTTTGAAGCAGGTGAATATATTATCTATTAAAAATTTTAATGGCACATTTTAATGAAGAATTGATGCTCTATCCTCCTACACTGAACACCAAGAATTCTAGGCTTGAAAAACAACACAAAACTGTTCTTCCCAACACACTGGGGCAATATGAGAGGCTTCGTTTAGTCAAAAGTATATTTAAATGAGTTTACTTCTTGCTATTCTCGATGACCTCCCTCAGTACCTCCATTGCACATCTAAGTGATAACTTGTTGTTTACATTATAAACAAATACCTGATAGTGTACTTTTTTCAATTCATTTATTATAATGTGTGACAATTTTCCACAGTAAGATAATAAAATCATTTCTGAAAAAGCAAAATAAATGGCCAGTCCCTGGATTAACAGTAACCTCATAAAGGCCATCTGTCTCTATGAAACCTTTTCTCAGAAAGCCAGCCAATCTTGTATGTCATAGTAGAAGGATTACCAGTTAGGTTCTTGTAAAGATAAGTAACAGATATCAAAAATGAAAATAAAAGTACCCTAAAAATTCAAGTTATTATCAGCATTATCCTCCTCCTCATTATCATTGGAAGGAACAAAAAGGAGATTATTCAAGAAAAACAAAAGCTTTCTAGAAATCAACATGAGTTCATTGAAGTCATCCTCTTATTAAAAAAAAAGACTATAGAAAGTATTTCCACCCCCAAATTTAAAATATATTACTATTTGCTATCTATAGCAAAGATGCTGTTTAATAAAGAAAACTTTTTTCCTCCTTTAGGTCTTTAACATAATATATGAAAATGACAAAATTAGCATAAATATTTCTAAAACAGAGATAACAAGTCTAAGTATTTATGGTGGGTTAGTTTCAGCATAATTTCCAAATTGTTTTGACTTCATTCAAAGCTCCTAAACTAAAATTATAAGTTAGGATTTTTATAGATTTTCTGCTTAGCTTCTATTTGTAGGAAGAATGCTAAAGACAGCCCCTGATTATAAGAGCTTGTAATGAAATTGCAATGCTTAGAAAGGGTAATAGTAATTCCAAGTACAGAAAAAATAATATAAAATACATATTGAAAAGATGGTCAGTAGACATTTGGTCCTATCCAATACATCCATAAGACACTTGGTCTACACACAAAGGTCCTCGATATTTGTTCATATTTGGTCCTGTCCAAAACCATTTGGCATGGACCAAATATGCCCACAGACATTTTGGAGAGCACCAAAATATCAAGGACCTTTTGGTGTGGACCAAATGCTCTGCAAGGGAAAAGGCACATTTTAATCTGACATAAAATTATGTCAGTCATTGAAGTACAAACTTAAAATTATTTACCTTACATTACAAATTAGTATGGATTTATAGAACCCCACACTTCAGTAGTATCTCATATATAGAAATCTAACTTTCAAATCTGTAAACTGATAATCATCTACTACCTACTGTCAGTAAGTGGGATTTTATATGTAATTACTTACTAATGAAAAATAGTTTCCTAATACTAAACGTATAAAGTAATGTCAAAAAATATTATACAACTGTTTGATTTCTGAATCTGAGTTAGCATTAAACATCTGAATAATCAGATATTTTCTGATTTTAACCGCCCATCAATATTGATTATACTAATTCAAATTCTGAAAATAAACTATAAAATGATACATCTCCAAATGTGAACATCCTATAAAATCATTCATATTTGTTTTTTAACTATAACATGACACAAACAAAAAACTTTTCTCTTTACCTCAAATATCTGTGCAAACTGTGTCTCTTTACTAGAAAATATCGCATGGATACAATGAATAGCATATTTGGCTTGACGGGGGGGTCCTTTTTTAGATTTGTGATGTAAAACAGGAAGCAAAGCTCTAAAAAAAAAAAAAAAATTAAAGAAAAACAATTAACCAGAAAAAACAACATGACTTCCACTAGATACTTTAATGCTTGTATTTTTTAAGTAATGTTTTGTAAAAACAAAAAAAGTCATAACACCTACTCAGACATTTTCAATCTATAATTTCGCTTTATAAATATCCATATTAAAAATATAATCCAAATACAAGTATTTTTTCCTTTTTACTTAATAATTATAAAAACAAACAAGGATGGTGACCCATTTCTTCTTTTTAATGTCATTGCTTTAGCCTTTTCTATTTCATTCTCACTGGTACCACTTCAGCTAAGCTTCTGCCACCTTACACCTTCTTTCTCCAGGCTCTTCCTCTTCCAATTCACCTTTTACTTTGTGCCAAAACAACCTACATGAACAGAAATTTGATCATTTAACCAATACAAATTGAGCACTTACTATAGTGCCAGGCACTATTAAAAGTCCCAAATCCTTGCCTTCATGCTACCAGCATATTAGAGATAAGACACATGATTACAAAAACATATGATATGTCAAATTGTGGTAACTCCTGTAAAGGGAAAAAAAGAAGCAGAAGAAGAAAAAGAGGACAGGAATAGGGAATGCAGCTAAGTGTGTGACAGTGTTACAATTTTAAATAGGGTGCTTATAGACATGCTTATAAAGTAACATTTGAGCAGAGTTCTGAAAGAGGTAGGGAATGGGTCATATAGCTACCTGGAAGAACATTTATGTATCGTATCATTCCACTATATAAAAACTTAAAATCCTGAATAAAGCAGAATCTCTTAGCTCAACTATTATGAATACATCTCACAGTGAAAGCAACTTCTGAATCCTCGCCCTTGCCCAATAACAACCCAGTGCTCCAGTAGAAAAAAAAATTAGAGATAAAATAATTCATTATAATAATATAAGTCTCAGAAAAGATACTAACAGCAAAATATAATTTAAAAAAAATGACAAACTGAAGGGAAACTTTGCATTTCATGTTACAGAGAAAGGGTTAATATCCCTAAAATGTAAACACCTACAAACAGAGAATGAAAAGACCAACAATATCACAGAAAAATGGGTTGGATCTAACAGAGTAGAAAGCTCTTCAAAAGAAGATAAACAAATTACCCAATTATATGTGAACAGATGTTTATCTTCACTCCTTTAAAAACATATATAAATACAAATTAAAACTATACTCAGAGGACTTCTGCTTCAGATTAGGACAGTATATCTGAGACTGGGTTTACTCTTTTACCTTAAACAAGCAGAAAACAAGATAATATGTTAATGGTTTCAGACACTGGACAATAGGAAGCACAGTGCGAAAATCCGTAAAGATGGGAAACAAACTAGAAGAGCCCTACATCTGCCCCCAACTACTGCAAGGAGGTAGTTTCCAGACTGCAGTACAAGAAGTAGAGACCCAAATAGAGCCTGGTGGTTGCAATGCAGTTGAGGTAGACAGGAATGAGAATTCAGGGAGGCCAAGGGAGCTATACTTTCTACAGCAAAGCACCACAGAGGAGGGAGCTACAAAGAGAGAAAGAGAGCTGGAGTTCTGTAGACCTGAAGAGGGGTATCCTTGAGTCTTTGGCTGAATAATGATCAGCGTGATGTAAGAGCAAAAACTACCTAAGACCAGGAAAAGAATGTTAGAAAGAAGTAGGCCAAAAAACTCCCTACCACACACAGGGCCGGTAGCAATTCATGTTTCCACCAGCCACAGCAGAAAGACCTTCTAATATATAATCAGGACAAAATTAATCAATAGACACAGTCCCAGAAATGGCACAGGTGACAGAATTAGCAAAGACATAAAAACAGTTGTTATAAATATGCTCCATATGCTCATGAAGGTAAGAAGAAAACATGAACATGATGAGGACAGAAGTGAAATATATATATTTAAAAGACCCAAATGGAACTACTAAATATGAAAAATGTATTACCTCAAATTAAAAATATATACATAGAATAAAAGCAGATTATATATATTATAGAATAAAAGATCAGTGAACTTGAAGACATAGCAATAGAAACTATGCAAAATAAAACAAAAGGGGGGGGGGGACAGGAAAGAAAAAAGAATGGCACATCAGTGACCTCCAATACAATATTAAGTAGTCAAAAATACATGCAATTGGAGTCCCAGAAACCAAGGGGGTGAGAAGGGGAGAACATTAAAAAAAAAAAAAAAGAAAGAAAGAAAGAATTACCAAAAAAACTCCAAATATGATGAAAATAAACCCACAGTCCCAAGAATCTCAATAAACCTCAAGCAAAAGAAACATTAAGTATACCATTCCAAGGCACATCATTATCAATTTGGTGAAAACAGCGATTAAAAAAAAAAAATCTCCAAACCAGTCAGAGAAGACCTATTATGTATAGAGGAACAAAGAATGAAGAACACTTTTCATCAGAAACTTTGCAGTCCAGAAAATAAGAGAGTGACATCTTTCAGGTACTAAAAACCAAAAGAACTCTCAACCTAGAATGCTATTCCGAGCAAAAATACTTTAAGAATGAAGATAAAATAAAGACTTTTTCAGACAAAGAAAAGCTAAGATAATTAATTATAAGCAGAATTATACTCTAAGAAACATTAAAGTTATTCAGGAACAAAAATGATACCAGATGAAAATATGGATAGATATCCAAAACATGAAGAATGGCAAAAAAGGTAAATATATGTGTACAAATCAAAGAAATATGCTATTGTTAACCTGAGATATATCGAAGTATTTAGGGCAAAAATATCAGTAACATACTGTAGCATTTATAACATATATAGAAACAAAATATATGACAACAAAAGCAAAAAAGCCTGGAGGGGGAAGGCATGGAAGCATACTGCTGCAAGATTTTTACAATATACATTAAGGGGTATAATTTTATTTGAACACAGATAAATAAAATAAAATAAAATCATTAAAAATACTCAACCTCAAAGAGGGCAGAAATAGAAAGAAATGGGAACATATATTAAGATGGCAGCTTTAAACCCAACTGTATCAACAGTTACATTAAATGGTAAATGGTATAAACATTCCAATTGAAAGAAAGAGTGTGTCAAATTGGATTAAAACAACCAAAATCAAAACAAACCAACAAAAACAAAACAAAGACCAAACTCAAACTATAGGATATTTACAAGGTATTTATTTTAAATATTAAGTCCCAGGAACATTTACAGGGAAGGAAGGAAGGGAGGGAGGGAGGGAGCAAGGGAGGGAAGGAAGAATGAAAGAATGAGAGAACTGGGACTTCCCTGGTGGTGCAGTGGTTAAGAATCCGCCTGCCAATGCAGGGGACATGGGTTCGAGCCCTGGTCCAGGAAGATCCCACATGCTGCAGAGCAACTAAGCCCGTGTGTCACAAATACTGAGCCTGCGCTCCAGAGCCCGCAAGCCACAACTACTGAGCCCGAACGCCACAACTACTGAAGCCTGACTGCCTAGAGCCCATGCTCCGCAACAAGAGAAGCCACCTCAGTGAGAAGCCCGCGCACCGCAATGAAGAGTAGCCCCTGCTCGCCACAACGAGAGAAAGCTTGTGCGCAGCAACAAAGACCCAACACAGCCAAAAATATATAAATAAAAAAATTTTTAATGTTAATAATAAAAAAAAAAAAAGACAGAGAATAAAAGACCAAAAGAAAGAGATATGCCTTGCAAACACGAATACAAATGAAAGTAGATGCTGCTCTCAAAGACTACAGAACAAGGAAGATAACCAGGGACAAGGAGAAACATTTCATTAACAACATAGTCTGTTGACAAGGCTATGGGGAACCAAGTACATTCATACACTGCTGGAGAGAATGCGAAATGGTATGACCACTACAGAGGGAACTGTAACAATATCTAGTAAAATTATATATGCATTTATTCTATGATATATCCACAAAATAAATATTTAAATGTGGAATAACTGCTAGTATATGTAAAGAGAAAAAAAGCAAGGTGGAGAAAGGCATGTATAGTGTACTTTATCATTCTTCTATCAAAGAGATCATGTGAACACACATACATATACACATACGCACTGAAACACATCTAGACCGACATGCATGAAAAGACGTCTTTTAAGTTTATCTATAGGTAAGAAGGAATAGGGTAGAGTGCTGAGGAGTACAAGCTAGACTTCTTAGAATATATCTTGCTTTTTCAGCTTGTCTTTAAAACCTGTGAATATTTCATATAATTAAGAAATAAAATTTTTTTAAAGTAACCTCAAAAAATAAAAAGAAACAAATGAACAAAAGTGTGCATCCATTTGGTGGCATAACCACACAAAGAATCATTTCAAGTAACTTTAAAACACAAGAATTTGACTGTAAATCCCTAATGTGATACACCCTGAATACAAAAGAGAACTACATAATGCAAACAAACAGCTGTTTTTAGGAATCACACTGGTGGCGCTACTACTATTCTGAGACCGTTCTGTATTTATTATGGGATAATTCAAATGAGTTATTATGTAATATCATAGTTTTATCATCCTGTATTATCTCAGCATAGGGGAAAAGATAAAAATGTAAAATTGAAGAGGCTCAATAAAAACCCAATTTGAACTGGAATAATCAATATAAACATACAATGCATTTTATCTTCCAAAAAACCTTTTTTTTTTTTTAAGCTGTATCCACAGAATTGTACTAGAAAAGTGACCCACACATTAGCAATTAGTACACACAAGATTCACATTCTGATTTCTTAATACTATTCCCATTAAAAGGAACCAGGGCTCCTTAGAGAAATGGCTGAATCCAGGTCTGGGGCAGGACATGTACAAGATGGGTCTGGAACATTTTGTCATACCAGGTTGCAAAGACATTACAAAGATTAGTAGAGTTATTCAAAAGGATTCAGAAGTCAATCTGAATAGCCTATAGATGGGACAATGTGAGCATCGAGTGATCACTGTAATTGACTGAAACACAAATATGAGTAAATCAGTTTATAATTATATTTTTAAAAGATGACAACAGAGGATATTAGTAAACTCCTCACTCTTTATTTTGAACTCTGTTCAATACATAAAAGAATCACCCATTACTTACAGATATGGAAAACAAACTTACGGTTACCAAAGGGGAAGTGTAGCGGGGAGGGATAAATGAGGCGCTTAGGATGAACATATACACACTACTACATATGTATAAGACAGATAACTAACAAGGACCTACTGTAGAGCACAGGGAATTCTACTCAATATTCTGTGATAACCTATATGAGAAAAGAATCTAAAAAAAAAGAATATATGTATATGTATAACTGAATCACTTTGCTGTACACCTGAAACTAACACAACATTGTAAAGCAACTATACTCCAATAAAAAAAAAGGTTCATGATGTTTAAAATAAAATAAACTGATAAATAAAATGAAAAAAAGCATTTTAATTTTTCTTTATGTGCTTTAAAGTAATGCTTATGTTTCTGCAAGTTAATTGACTTAGAGCAAAACGAATAATATTAGGTACAGAAAAAAAGCCTGAATAAATAACTTCTGATGCTAAAAAAAGAAAAAAAGAAGAAAAAAAAAAAGTATCAAGCACTTATCCTGCCAAAGAATAGATGAGAAGTTCCTCTTTATAAAAGTATTCAGCTAACAAGTGATAAAGGAATGACAGAGTATCATTACTGATTACTAAATATGATCAGCTGCTAACATCATAAAAGAGAAACAACCAGGTATTACATTCCTCCTGACAGAAGAGCATACCACCACCTACAAAGTGGTCCTGTGACGACAAAAAAGCTGAAGCAGAATCCAATCAGGCCTCTGGATTCAACTATCACTTTACAGAAAACACAGGAAAACGTTAAAGCATGCCAAAGGCATACAATTAGCAAAAAGCAAAAAATCAGTTTATGTGAAACTCTTCAAGATAAACAACCTGGTTTCTTCATCAAACACAAAGAGAAGAGCTAACTGGAGGGGGAACCTACAGGAGAAAAGGGACTTCAGAGACCTATCAACCAATAACAATGTAGAAACCTCACTTGGACCCCGATTCAAAAAAAAAACAAACTGTTAAAAAAAATTACTATATTTTTGAGAAAATTAATTGGATATTACTATTAGGAAATTATTATTAACTGTGTTTACGATAAAGTATTGTGATCATTTTTTTAGAGTTATCTTTTGGAGATACTGAGATGTATAGATGAAAATACAGAGTCTGGGATTTGTTTTCAAATATAAAGGGAATGCAGGGAGTGGGTAGAATTATAAATTAAACAAAGTGGCTTTTAGTTATTTATATATAAACGGGTTGGTGGATACATGGGAGTTCACTATAATATTCTACCTCTTCTTTATATGTTTGAAAACTTCAATAATAAACTATGTAAAAAAACAATTCGAGCCTCACCAAAATGCTCTCTTTTTAGTCTGTGGTTTGTGGATTGTTTGTGAAATGAAAAATTATTATTTTCTGGTTACTTCAGTAACTGAAGTCCCCAGAGAAGACCTATCTTCTCATAAGTCAGACTTTACAATACAAACATCCATAATCTCTTTTCTTAGTAATCAAGAGAAAAATTACAGGTCACAGACAAGTAAGAAGCAACTCTGGTGGAGACTTTCAAAGATAGCATGAGAAATTTTAAGTTCATCCAATGTTCTGCATACTCATTTAAACAGAAAACAGAAATAAACCAAAACAATAAGGAAGGAAAAAAAAAGAATTTCAAGAATTCTAAAGTCCTAGGCAGACTGAGAAGTTAATGAATGTAAATGAAGCAACTATCTTCTGACTGCTTTTTATATTAATAAGTTTCTATTAAAGGAAATCCTTTATTCCCTCATTAAATTGATTTTTCCCCTTCAAATTCAAGGGGAAACCCCCCTGCCGCCCTGGTTGCAAACAAAACTGAAAAACACATTAAAAACATAAAGAAGGGCTTCCCTGGTGGCGCAGTGGTTAAGAATCTGCCTGCCAATGCAGGGGACGTGGGTTCGAGCCCTGGTCCAGGAAGATCCCACATGCCGCGGAGCAACTAAGCCCGTGCGCCACAACTACTGAGCCTGCGCTCTAGAGCCCACGCACCACAACTCCTGAACCCGGGCGCCTAGAGCCGGTGCTCCGCAACAAGAGAAGCCACCGCAATGAGAAGCCCACACACTGCAACGAAGAGTAGCCCCCGCTCACCGCAACTAGAGAAAGCCCGCGCACAGCAACAAAGACCCAATGCAGCCAAAAATAAATAAATTAAGTTAAAAAAAAAATAATAAAGAAAAAAACTCCAAATCCTACTACCCTGAAATAATTAGTGTTAACATTTTTTAGAACTACTTCTAAAATTTCTCTGTACATACATACATACATTAAATAAATGAGAATACAAAATATACATTATTTGGAAATTTTTTTTTTTTAAAGGTCACACAGGTCTTCAGTGGCTGGCTATACCACAATTAATCTAAACAATCTCCTACCAATGAGCATTTAGATGGTTTTTTTTTTTTAAATCTTGACAACAAAACCATGAACATCCCTGTGCTAGCTCTTTATCTAGTGTCTCTGGGCTTTATATCCTATAATCTGCTCTGAGATCCTGGAGCTGTAAATCTGCAAATTACATTTCCCAGACTCCCACAAGAGCTGGTAGGTTCTTCCAACAAGAGACACAACAGCTTCTTTAAGGCCTTCTCTGCAGTAGCTGTGCCGCCCTGCAGCAAGAGCCAGGCCACCCCTACTCTGTCAGTTAGTTGGCATGATGTGGACAGTCTCTTCCACCCACTGGGCGGTCCTTAACACCGCTTATTCCCAGTTGTTCCACCAGCCCTAAGGGTGCTAACTGCTTCCAGCAAATCATAATCTCTGAACTGCCAAAGCAACTTTTTGCTCTTTCAAGCTTCAAACATCTGTATTAATTAATTTATTTATGTTTAAAATACCTGGAATGGTTTCTGTTTCTGACTGGACCCTGAACCATATAACCACTATGTAGACGTATTTTCTAATTATCTCTGGGATAAATTCCTCAAAGCGAAACTACAGTATTAACACCACACACATTTTAAGTTGGTATGTATTACCACATTACCAACTCAGAAGAGCTGCATCAGTTTATATTCCAACTGAGAGCAGCACTGGCATGCTAGCTAAAACTGGTTATACAGCATGTGGGTATTGTATTTTCCTCCAGTACTTTTAGCAGGCATAAATGTCCTTTCCTAATGTGATGAAGGACTTCCTGTTTGTAAATTTCTTATTTATTCCCTATGTTAGTATTCTACTGTGAGACATGTCTGTTATTCGTTTGTTAAGAATCTTAATACATTACAAATATTAACCTTTTCTAAAGTCATATATATTGAAAATAGCTTCCCAGCATACCAGTTCTCTTTTCAATTTGTTTCATGATTTTTGCTTTTGTCTAAATAGTATTCTCCCTCACTAAAATATAAGGGCAGAGACTTAACCTGTCCTTTTCATTTTAACATCCTCAAGTACCTTATACACAATGAAGGCTCTACAAATATTTTTTCAATAAATGAATTTTTAAAAATCCAATCCATCAATATTTCAATTGTGACTTGGCATCAGTGTCCCTTTCACCACAAAGTAAGAAGTTACAAAAAATGTACTGGTTACTAATACGTTTATTAATTAATTTTATATATATTTAAAATCTTAGATATATGAATAATCTTTGACTCATCTGGAATATATGTAAAAGCAAGTAAGCAGTCTACATTAATTTTTCTTTCTAAAACAGCTTGCCAATTATTTACTCAATATTCTAAGTTTTCCTAATTTCTCTGTTAAATATTATACCCTTCACTAGTATAGGGTTGTACAGGGTTGCAAATTTCTTATACACTTTACTTTTAAGTCTTATGATTTCTACTCGTATAATATTTTCTAAATGATTGTTAATGGTATATAAAGAAAGTTTTGGATTTTTACATACTTATTTTGCCCATCTTATTTTCTAGTATTTTAGTAGTTCTGCAGTTCATTCTCTTGAATTTTTCTTAGAATATGATAACTTTGCTTCCTCATTTCCAACGCCTGCACCTCTTATTGTCTTATGTAATTATATTGGTTAATGCTTCCAAAACAATGTTAAATCAGAGCAGAGCTAGTGTATTTTCTCATCTTGCTCCTGATTTTACTGGGAATGCTTCTAGTGTTTTACCATATGATGGTGCATACTGGTTTGAGAAGTATGAAGGCATGAAATCGTATTTTATTGGGTTTAATTATAAATAGCTGATTTTTTTTTTATCAGAAGCCCTTTCAGCATCTGTCAAAATGATCTATTGTGTGCCCTTTCCCTTTTACTCATTTATATAATGAATTATAACATGAATATTAGGCTTTTTAGTAGTAACCCGTTTTGTATTCCTGGAATTAACCACATTTGGCCATAGTATATTCTTCTTTTACTGTAGTCAACTCTCTTTTTGATAATATTTTATGTACAATTTTTGCATCAATATTAGTAAGATTTGTCTTAGGTTTCTTTTGGAGGGATATCTTTTATCAGGTTTTAGCATTCCTGCTAGTTACCTTGGCTTTATAAGAAGTAATCTAAATGCTTTCTTTTTCCCCCTATGCTCTGAACAACTAAAAAGAATTAGAATTCCTGTGTGGTCTTTTTTTATATATATATAGATTTGAAATACCTCCTTTAACACACACCTTTTATTGGTCCTTATTATTATTATTAGAGGGTAATTTTCTCTAATTCTTTTATAGTTATAGTCTGTTAGGTTTTCCTCTTCCCTCTACTTGACCCAGTTTTATTTATTTACATCACCCTTAAAAAAAATTCAGGTTTTCAAATATCTAAGACATAGATATAGCCACATCTAAAACTTAAATAATGAAAGTAAAATGATGAGAAAAGACAAATCAGAGATGTGCAAACAAGAAGAAAACAAAAGTTTGATTTAGGGGCATAAGCTAAACTGAATGCAAAGGGAAAAAAAATCACACTACTTGGTAGACAGAGTGACCTCACAATAAAAAGGGGCTAATACATTCCTTAAGTCCTTGAATCCTAAATAATATCCTTCATTTCCCCTTATTTAAGCACAACTTGGCTAGTTAGGAAATGCTTTAGATACATTCTTTTCGTCCATCAAAACTCTCTAGTTGTTGAATCATTAACTTTGGAAATCTTTTGTGGTTGAAAAGAAATAAGTCAGCCTCATTACCTTTCCGTTGTACATGATCTACCTTTTTTTTTTTCCCTTGATGTTTATGAAATCACTTCTGTAATCTCTGAAAATTCAGTAAATTCCATCACAATATTTTCCTAAAACATGAGCCTGTTTAATCTCCAGATTCATGCTTTCATACGTTCTAAACAAGTTTACTATTATTTTTTTAAAATGTTTTCCATTTTCCATTATTCTGTTGTCTTCTCCACAGAAACTAATCATGGCTTTTCACTATCTGCAATTCTCTTTAACTGCCTTCATTTCTTTGCCTACTATATCTACATTCTATGCAGTTTCCTCAAGTTCAACAGAACCCTTCCTGGTTACATTTTCAATATTGTTTACTCTGCTCCTTGCTGTTTATAATAAATTACTTTCTATAATACAAATATGTTCCTGCTCTTCTTTATCCTTAGTTCTGCCATTTCTCTTTTTATGTTATCTTATTTTTGTTCTTTTTTTCCAGATGTCATTTGTTGTTTAATTTTCTTGGCAGTTTAGAACAACTCTCTAAAATTCTCTTTTTTCCTAGAAAAATACAATTCTTCCAAAGTGCTAATCAGCTATCTTTTGAACGCTAAATTATCCCCATAGGATTCATGTTTGTTAATTTATTTGTATTCTGTTAATTCATCTTCGAATAAGAGAAATTCTCTCTGGCTCCACCATTTAAACAAAAATGTAGATAGTGTCTCCCTCATGACTGAACATTGGGCACTTGTTTTAAAAAATTAACATCAGAACTCCCAACTCAAACTACACTTGCTTAATTAGCTGGATAAACAGCATGGAGGAAGAAGCTGGGACTAAAGGTAGCGAGTCCTTTTTTTCTGTGTAATTTCTAAGTCTGCTTAAGCTCCTCCAATTGAGAACCAGCTCCACTTGGACTATGACCATAGCTTATGCTATAGGGGACTCTCAGTTTCGGCACATCTGCCTGCTTTGGGATGAGCCAGATTCCTGAGAGACTTACTGAGTCATAATGGAACCCATAATTCACCATCATTTTAGTTTAGTAGGTCAGCACATAATTTTTTCTGTTCCTGTAAAGTCGGTGAGACATTGCTTCACAATTCTACTCTAAGCCTTACCTCACCTATAAGCTTTGCTCCTCCTGTTAAGCCCAGAGAAAAATGGTATGACCACAGAGTCTCTCCTTTAGCTCTACTCCAGCTGAAATTAGGTTTTCCCTATTTCTCTCAAAGCTGCCCATAGCTCAAACTCCTCCCTCTAAATGAGCAAATGAAAGAACACTTATTATACATTCCCTTAAACATCTGATTCAGGGATACATTTATCAACTGTCAATGTTCTCACACTCAATTCAGTCGAAATGGCTTATTTAGCACCAATTCTGTCCAGCTTGTGGTAGCTTCTACTTAGATACATTTTTCTTTTAAATTATTTTAGGGAATTCAAGGGAAGATAATTTAATAAACATTCATTTAACTCTACCATTTTTCCTCAACATCAACTCACCCAATTTAATAATTTAAAATATAAAATCTGCACACATATTTTATCTCCTGGAAGACATATACTATGAATTACTTCATCGAGAACAGTGTGTACACACAGTAGGTATTCAATATCAGCTGAATTAATTCTCCTCATGAGAGATATCTGAAATATACTCAGCATATATATCAAATAACTCTAAGTACTTCAGTTCCATATTAAAGCACAGTATGTTTTTAAATGCCCTCGTGTGTTCTAAAATGTCCACCTTTCGACCTTGCTCTCATAGTTCTCCTACAAATATATCAAACAATGTTTCTTTAAAATATAAAGGGTACTAGGAAAGACAGTCTAGAATGAAAACTAAAACCTCCACTGAATAAATCAAACTAAAACTTGTTCAAAGCTCTAATTAAGAAAGGAACTGTGCCATAATGGATATGGTACCATACACACTGCAAACAAACAGGCCTATATTCAAATCTTCACTCTGCTATTTGCTAGCTATGTGACCTAGAACCATTTACCTCAAGTAAACATTAGATTCCCCATTTGGAAGATTAGGATAATTCCCACAAATCACACTGAATTGTTACAAGGTTTAAATGAGATAATACAATAAGTGGGCATTCAGTATATGGTAGAGTTATATACAGTTTATACATATAGTGTGTGTATATACACATATCTCCAAACTCTGATCTCTGATCTGGATAGGAGAGTTGCAGTTCAAAAGGGAAATTTATGTTCTAAGCTCCCTTAAAAATTAAGAAGCCAGGTCTAAACAATAAAGTTTCTTACCCTTGCCAAAGAGTATACTGTTACAAAATTCTTTTATGTTTCAATTATCACTTAAATAATGATTTTGTCCTATATATCAATAGTTTCTAGAATTGATTAAGTTCATGCAAATAGAAAGTAATAACAAAGTATACCTGAGCCTCTAAAAGCTAGCTTTGTCCAAGTCTCTTTCTGAGGAAAAGAGCTGCAGGCAATTCTTCAACATGAAGAAGCACAGTACCCCAACCACAACTAACTAGACCAAAAGTAATGAGCTGGAAGTAAAACCAATCACCAGTGACTATGGCAATATCAAGACCAACTATCAGCTATGCTCTCCAGGAACAGGGAGGAGAGATGCATACAGAGAAGCAAGCAGGGATTCATAAAGAATGAAGACTTATTCTTTTTGAGCTATTAAAGAATCTTGAACAATAATCAACCACTATTAGAGATCACCAGGATAACAGCACAATTTCCAATTCTTGGAAATACTAGAACACACAAACACACACACATAACACACTGCTGTTAGGATGCTTTTACCATGCTTCTCTGCTTCCCTGTGCCAAATAAAGCAATACTTCTGAAAATTTTCGAGTCAATACTCATAATCACAGAAGAAAGTAAAGAGTGCTATGGACAATCCTGTTGAAATGCCTTTGGAATTTCCCATTGGACCTTAAATTTTCATGAATTACTTATCCTATGCCATAATATGCCAAGGAACTGTTTTACTGTAAAACTGTTTTCATTAAAATCTTTAAGGGCTTCCCTGGTGGTGCAGTGGTTAAGAATCCGCCTGCCAATGCAGGGGACACAGGTTCGAGCCCTGGTCCGGGAAGATCCCACATGCCGCGGGGCAACTAAGCCCGTGCGCCACAACTACTGAGCCCACGTGCCACAACTACTGAAGCCTGCGCGTCTAGAGCCCGTGCTCCACAACAAGAGAAGCCACCGCTATGAGAAGCCCGTGCACGGCAACGAAGAGTAGCCCCCACTCACCACAATTAGGGAAAGCCCACATGCAGAATGAATACCCAATGCAGCCAAAAATAAATAAATTAAATTTAAAAAAAAAAAGAAAAGTATATATACAATTCAAAAAAAAAAAATCTTTAAGCAAAACTGATGCTTCAGAGAGAAACACCATGCTCACCCTACATTTTCATGAATCTTCTAAAACCAATCAATGCTTTCTCCCAGGAAATGAGAATCTAAACTGAATATTTTAGACTTAAGATAACCCAGACATTATTTCCTCAAAACTTAAAAGATTCCAACTATTACATAAATCAAGAAACAGTAAGTTATTTTTCTGTCTTCCAGAATATTTATCAGAAAAATCTCAACTCACGATCTGATGTGTGGGAAATCCTCTTCAATTTTACTTCCTGTGTTTTTGAAAATCTGGAGTGCAGCTTCTGCTACTTTTTCATCATCCATTTTCAGACAAGCCAGGAGAGATTCAAATGTTTCAGCAGAATGAAACGAGATGGGATGTGTAAATGAGAGTACCTAAAAAATGATCATAAAAAATGATCTGTAATCCTTTTCACCTTTATAAATCTCAAATGTTACATATTAGAAATACTACAAATCCAAGAAAATACAAAAATAATTATGCTAAAAAATCAATAAGAGCACTATAAATAAAATTTAAAACTTACTCAAATATATAACAGAAATGTTCTTGTGTAGGAAGACTGTACAATCTAAAGAAACAATTACCTTCAAAATTAAATTACATGTTAACATAATTCTACTCAAAATAATCTGGATTTGGTTAATGTTTGGGGAGGGGGGTGGAGGAGAATGAAGGTAGGAGAAAAGGAAAATGAGAAGAGAGAATTTTAAAAAATACCTCTATGATTCTAAACAAAGGTCATTAGAAGAGACCAGCTAATAACATTTTCAGAAAAAAGTAATCTAGGGAAGGGGGTAAAACACCAGACAATAAAAGATATTGTAAGGTTACAATAATCAAATCAACATGGTACTAACATTAGAAGCAACAAAAAAAAGAAAAAATAAAGCAATAAATAGAGCTTACCATATATAAGCACTTAAGATAGGGTGTAATAGATCATAAAGATGGTAACAGAAAATAACTGAGAATGGATGGAATTTTTATTTTTAATAAATAGTCCTGGTAAAGGTGGATAGTTATTTGGAGGAAATCAAATTAGGCCCTCCCCTACAATACACAATTTCAAAATAAATTTTAGCTGTGTTGTTTCAAATTTAAAAATCACAAACAATAAAAACCCCTCTGAACATGACAGGACTTTTAAGCTTAAAATAAATAATTAGACTCAAACGTAGAATGTAAAAACAAGCAAGTAGTAGAAAAACGTATTATGCATAATGCCATATTTATAAGACTGAGAAACAAGCAAAATAAGTGATGTTATTTAGAGATATACACATAGACATAAATGGAAAATCTATACTGAATAGTTAAGAGAATAATAAACTCCAAATTCAGGACAATCAGACCTGGGAGATGTGGGGTAAAAAGCCACTCAGTGAACTTCAACAGTATTAATATTCTATTTAATTTGAGTTATCATTCCTTTTACTTTCTATTAGTATTCATTTTATTACTATACTTTATAACTTACATATAACAGAATACATTTTATTTTTTTATATATCAAATATGTCCTATAAAAAAGCCAAGGAAATTAAAAGCTCACTTAAGTCAGTTAAAAAAACAAAAGATTGAGATGTCAGTAGAAAATGAACACAGGATAAAAGTAATGAATTCACCACAGAGAAGACACTAATGATCAACATATGAAAGGTGGATCTAACTAGCAATAATTATACAAATTAAAACATTATTTTTCGCTTATCAGATTAGTAAAACTCTTAAAATTTTATACTATTCCAAATTTGTGAAGATAGGAGATAGGCACCTTCATACACTGTTTACTGAATTATATGTACTGTATGAGTACGATTTCTCTGTAAAGGAATTTGAATACACATATATCCAAGAATTTTGAAAGTGGTCATTCTCTTTGACCCAGTAATGTCCTTCTAGTATTTAAAAAAAAAAAATAAAAGAAAGAAAGACATTAGCAGGAGATCTTAGATATATTTACCTTAGCAGTAATAAAATTAGAAAAATCTAAATATCCAACATATATGAAAATAGTTGGGAACACTATGATATCCCCAAAATGAAATAATCACCATTTCAAAAAATAATGTTTATTATTATTTTTAGTATGAGCCAGACACTCTGCTAAGACATTAAGTACGTGATTTAATTTAGTCCCTGTGAGAGAAGTACTGTTACTAACTCCATTATAGATGAGGAAACAGAGGCAATTAACTTAAAGCATACATCTAAAATCAGATCTGTTTTTTGACACTCTTAAAAATACTGTCTTAAAAAACATTGAGAAAAATGCTTATAATTTATTATGGGAAAACAGTCAAGATACGAAATTGTATTTTCAGTCTGATCTCAACTATATAAAAGTGTACATTTTTCTAAAGATGAAAAGGAAACAAAAGATACTTATGAATGATAGGCTTCTCAATGTTTTCTTCTTTATTATTTTATATTTTCAATGTTATCAACAATTAACTGATATTTTTGTAATCAGTAAAAGGTAGTAGTATATTTTAGCTAACAAAATAACACACAAAACGGACTTTAAAATTTTGATTCTTCCTGTGGTAGGGGTAAGCAAGTTCTTTGTTCACTAATGAAAGCTTCAAATTATAATCCTTAATATAATTAATACTAGGTTATATTATACAATTTAAACCTGAGAATACTTAGCTTACATGTTAGAATAAACATGCAATTTCAAAATTACCTAAAAATGATTAAGAAAATTTTACTTCAGGTTCTATAAACCTAAAGAAGCAAATCTCAAGTCTAAAAAATCCAAACTATACATGTTTAACAATTGTCTAATTAGGCACTTAATTTCACCTTAAGCATATTTACCTTAAGCAGTTCAAGACCTGCCCTGATGGCTTGATCAGTCGGAACACCCTCATCTTCATCATCTGCTGTTCCATCTATTGATTTGTTCACTTGCTTTATAAGAGCACTAAAGTATGAAAAAATAATTTTTTTCATTTTTTTTAAACTCTTCTATTAGCAATGTCTAAGAAAAATAATCCTGAACATTTTCTACACAGACCACAACTAAACTACATAAAATTTGATACAGCTGTTGCCCAACCATTATGGCAAAACAGAGAGCTATAGTAAATATAGCTTCTTTTGGAAACGATATTTTCCTTTGTCCATTCAAATGAGGTCAAAATGTTATCTGATTTGCTGTTTATTAATGCTATATTTTTATTCTTGTATTTTCCGTGTAAAGTTTATGCCTAAACATGTGAATGATAATAGATGTTTTCTAACTATCTAAAGTTCATTATTACTCCAGTCAGTAGAAAACGTATACTGAAATAAAGGATAAATGGCAACATTAAGCACTTTCAAACCATCTAGCAAATATTACTGTGTCTGGCACTGTTATAAAAGCCAGAAAGGCCTCCTCCTGAAAGGTGTAAAAATGCCACATAACAGACATACAATAAATCCTCACTAGAACATTCAGAATAGATCAAAAAGGAAACACGTTTTGAAATTTTCTTCTAAAAACAAGCTTATGTGATTTTAAAATAATCATTTGTAATGCACTATTATTGAAAATAATCATTCGCTCTGACAGGTATTTGTTCTTTTTAACAAAAAAAACAAGTAACAAACAGCAGGTTACAGACATAATAATATCAAAATATAAGAAAATTCAATTATTCAATGTTCCTTAAAATGTTTAGTAGATCTACATTTCTACAAAAATACTATGTACTCAAATCTAAGGTCAAGCTACAAGTCAAATATACCTGTCTTCCTCGCAGCGTCCTCTTAAATTTATCATTCCCTTAACGATTAGTATCTTTGAGGATGTTTTGTCCTTTTCTGCCCGTTTTCCCTGATTAACTGATTCTCATAGCTCCAACTACCCCAAATAAAAATCTTCAGCCTGAATCCTCTTCCCATATTTTGATCAGTCCCAAGGTTTTTTTTTACCTAGATGTACCACAGGAATGAAAAATACCATATATCCAAAATTAAATTCATTATTTTCTTCCATGAGTAAGAGCATGAAGCTCTCAGTCTAGTGAGGGAAGGCCAAAGGCCAAAAATAAGCAAACAAATACATTAAAATCAGGGAACAATAAGGACTAGAAAGAAGGCTAAGACAAGAAGACAAGACCCTTGGTTAGCCAGGGCAGTCAGGAAAGGCATTCCTGAAGAGGTACAATTGAGCTAGTAACCAAAGAACAAGAGTCAGTGATATAAAAAAATCTATGAGAAAAAACATCAACCTGGAAAACCAAAGAGAATCAACTGAAAAACTATTACAAAATACTAAGAGTTCAGTGAGGTGACACCAATAAAACACTAAAATTCGACTGTGCTGTTCTGTATTAGCCAAAGCCACCTAAAAAATACAGGCGGGTGAGGGGTAGAAGAAATCTATTTATAATGACAAGTCAAAATATACAAAATAACTAGGAATAAAAAGTTTTAGGGGCTTCTCTTATGGCACAGTGGTTAAGAATCCACCTGCCAGGGCTTCCCTGGTGGCGCAGTGGTTGAGAATCTGCCTGCCAATGCAGGGGACACGGGTTCGAGTCCTGGTCTGGGAAGATCCCACATGCCACGGAGCAACTGGGCCCGTGAGCCACAATTACTGAGCCTGCACGTCTGGAGCCTGTGCTCCGCAACAAGAGAGGCCGCGATAGTGAGAGGCCTGCGCATCGCGATGAAGAGTGGCCCCCACTTGCCACAACTAGAGAAAGCCCTCGCACAGAAACAAAGACCCAACACAGCCATAAATAAAATAAATAAATAAAATTTGAAAAAAGAAAATGCTCCCTATTTAAAAAAAAAAAAAAAAAAAAGAATCCACCTGCCAATGCAGGGGACACGGGTTCGAGCCCTGGTCCAGGAAGATCCCACATGCTGCAGAGCAACTAAGCCCGTGTGCCACAACTACTGAGCCTGTGCTCTAGAGCCTGCGAGCCACAACTACTGAGCCCTCGTGCCGCAAGTACTGAAGCCTGCGCGCCTACAGCCTGTGCTCCACAACAAGAGAAGCCACCGCAAAGAGAAGCGCGCGCACGGCAACAAAGAGTAGTCCCCGCTCACCACAACTAGAGAAAGCCCACGCGCAGCAACGAAGACCCAACACAGCCAATAAATAAATAAATGAATGAATAAACTTATTTTAAAAAGTTTTAAATGCACAGAATCTGTACATAACTTCTGAAATTATATTAAGGGAGCATAAAGATTTGAAAAAATCAGGACAAGCATGGAAACACAGTATTACACAAATGGTGTTTTTCACTACATCTCAGAGGAACACAACTTGGTGTGGGACAAGATTCAACAGACACATTCTATAGCTCATCTGGAAAAATTAATTAATGTTTGGGAACATCTAGTATATTTTAGGGGAGGAGGGATGAAAGAACTTTCTCAATGAGATAAAAATGTATCATAAAAGCCTCAAAAGACAAAGAAACCAAGGCGAAAATCCAGTAAGACCCCAAATATAAGAATTTATGCTGTAATGAGGGAACATCTCAAATCAAATGGGAAGGTATCAATTTTTCAATAAATGGAGTTGATACAACTAGCTATCAGGATTTTAAAAAAGAATGGATCTCTATCTCCACCTTGCATCGAAATGAATTCCAGACCAATTAAAGACTAAATGTAAAAAACATAACCACTTGATATGATACCAAAGGCAAAAGAAATCATAAAGGAAACAAATAATAGATTATATAATTTAATATTTATTAATGTCAAGCACAAATTTAAAAGGCAATCAAACTGTGTTACTAGCCTTACTTTATAAAGCATTCATATAATCAATAAGAAAAAGACAATTCCTCTAAGCCACTCACAGAAAAATAAAAAGAAACACAATTAGCCAAGAAACACATAGGGAAAAAACGTTCAACCTTATTCACAATTTTTTGTTTTTTTTTTTAAATAGTACCATCATTCCCCTATAAAAAGGCAAAGACTGAAAAGGTTAAGTCACTATCAGGAAGAGTTAGGTGAATTGGACACTCATTGACTACTGGTGGGGAACAAGAGTGGAATCTTTCTGCAGCGTGGTGGCTAAAGCAAGAGGGCGCTGGAGCCAGACTTCCTCAGTTTAAATGCCGCTAGCTATTTCCCAGCAATGGGAAAGTTACTCAAACATCTGTGTAGCTCACTGTTCCTTACCTGTAAAATGGGAATAAAAATATTTCTTGCCTTATAAAGTTAAGAAGTGAGTTAAAACACGTAAAACACAGAGAATCAGCCCAGGCGTGTTATAAGCACTAATGGCTACTACCTGTTACTAGTATTTATGTTTGAACATTTCTTCTGTAACACCATGACCTACTAACTGCTAAAGTCAAAGACCTGTTTTGGTCCTCAGGTCTTTCTGTTCATCATCACACATATTACTGCTGGAAACTTCTTCTACCTCAAGTTTCAAAATACTGCAATAACCTGGTTTTCTTACCTTTCTGTAATTTTTCTACTGTTAAAAAAAATTCCAAGGTTCTGTCCATGATCTTTTGATCTTTTTAACTTTTTTCTACATAATCTTGCTCAGGGAACTATCTATTCTCACAGTTTCACTTTAAATTCAATTTGCCTTGATTAAAAAATAATTGCGTCTAAATAACCAGCACATCCTTTCTTACCAGCTCCTTTCATTCTTTTCATGGTAATACTATTCATCATCTGGACTTGACCCCGTATACTTGTGACTCCTCCCTTTTATTCCTCATTTCCAGTAAGATGACCCATTTTTCACATTGTTCTTTCAAAACCTTCCTCAAATATGTTCTTTCCCTTCCATCCCACTACCACCATCCACAGACAATTATAACAACATCTTAGCAGTCTATCTCTTTGACTTCCCTCCTCCTATCCATCATCAATCATTCCTGGTTCTCAAAAGAGCAAAGAACAAAGTAAAAGCTCTAAAGTTAGATCTTAAAGGCTTTCCACAATCTGATCCCAAATGCTTTTTTAGAATCACCTCATAACACTTTTACACTTCTCCATATTGTACTTTAAATAGATGGCAATCATTTTCTAAATATCCTTGTTCTTTCTTATCCCAGTTAGCTTGGCTTATATTAATCTCAATACCTAGAATACTCCTCCCATTTCTGTAGAAGTACAATCTTACCCCATTCTTCTTCTTAGGTCAAATACTACCCCCTATGAGCAATCTTCTTTCAGTCCTCTGAACACTATCTGCACCAATTTTATAGAACTATAATATAATTTCCTGATTAAAACTCTTTATTCCCTTACTCAACAGAAGGTTGATGAAAAGCAGAAAATATGCTTTGCCAATACCTAACTAGCATTACTTCAAATATATTGTAGAAGGCATGGGATTATTTATTTAATTAATGAATTTCAGTCTGATTCAGATTCTTCCTTGTACTAATATAGAAGGTTCTGGTTTTTTGTTTTGTTTCCTTTTGTTTTTCAAACTGAAGAACCCTTTCTTCAAATGAAAAATGATGCAAGAGGAGTCCAAAGTGACAAATGGGCATCCAAAGTAGGGTCTGTCTCCCTACTCTATGGAGGGTCACAAGTGAAAAGCTACACCCTATGCCCTCCTCAAAAAAAAAAAAAAAAAAAACCCAAAGGGGCTTTACTGAGTACAGAGTGTACCATTAGTATTATTTATTTTAGATTCCAATATACCTCTGAAAGGTACTACTGATCACTAATAAATCAGTATGCTATATATATATTGTATAAGTACTTTCTTTTTTCAACCAGTTGAAAGATTTTAGGAAAAGTTATTAAAAAAAAAAAAAGAAAAGGAGACTTCGCTGGCGGTCCAGTGGTTAAGACTCTGTACTCCCAATGCAAGGGGCACAGGTTCGATCCCTGGACAGGGAACTAAGATCCCGCATGCCACATGGTGCAGCCAAAAATAATTAATTAATTAAAATAAAATAAAATAAAATAAAATAAAAACTAAAAAGAAATAAATAAATAGAAAAGAAAAGAGCTCTTCCCACATTTTACAAAACCAAGTACAGATACAAAAAGAAAGTATTTTCCAAGATATCACAGTCAGGTGATAAAGTTTCAAACCTGAAACTTTAAATGAAGGTTGTTTTAAAAATAACATTTTCAGTTCTCAGATATCTGTGAAAATGCATCATATGTTGTTTTACAACATATTCACTTAGTTTTCTTTTCCTGAGAACAGAACTGCAATTTGTTTCTATTAGTTAACCTATGCAAGCTAACTAACTAGTATACTAGTAACAGACAAAAACTAGGCTTGGATTGACAAATTCTCATCCAAATTGAAAGAGTACCTAAATTAAAATAAATAACAAGAAAAACTAAATACATACATATATATATACAGAGGAGTGTATGTATATATACAAACATATACATATATATGAATAGATCTATTTACAGATATCTACAGATTAGGGTATAGCCATTACGTATATACATAAACCTATACTATGAGTGCCTTACTCAATAATGAGCGCAGGTACCCAATAATGATTGACTACTAAAGCATGAATTAATTAATAGTGATGAAAATTCAATATTTTAATATACAAATACCTGATAGATTCAGTATCTATGTGCACAGGTGCTATCCTCTCCAAGAGAAACTTGATCATTTCCAGAAAAGGATTTGTAGGCTGTTTGGGGTTGCCCAACTTCTTAGTTATTTCACGCTGTAATGTAGATTTTTAAAATATTAAAAAAGTATTTTTAAATAATTCATTACATTAAAATGTTAAGAACCTATAATAATTAAAATCATGTAGTATTGGTGTCGGAATAAACAAATCAATAGGAACAGACTAAGAATTTAGCATAGGAGAAAGGTAATATTTCAAGTAAGTAGGAAAAAGATAGATTATTCTATATATTGTTATATTGAAATACCTGAACAGACATTTAGAATAAAAGCAGAGTTACATCCCTATCTCACAACTTATACCAAAAATATTCCAAAACGAAAACAAATACGAAAGAATAAAACCAAGGGTCAGTGGATACACAAACTTCAACAAGCAAAATTATTAGGGGAGCTCATTAAAACTACAGATTCCTGGCTCTCATTGTGAAGATTCTCATTTAGTCAACCTGGCGTAGAGCCAAGAATCATCTTTTTTAAAAAAGAATTTAGGACGATACATGGGCAACAGATTTAAGAAATACTGACATCAGGGACTTCCCTGGTGGCGCAGTGGTTAAGACTTCGTGCTCCCAATGCAGGGGGCCCGGGTTCAACCTCTGGTCAGGGAACTAGATCCTACATGCATGCCGCAACTAAAAGTTCGCATGCCACATCTAAGGAGCCCTCAAGCCGCAACTAAGGAGTCCGCGTGCCACAACTAAGACTGAGCGCAATGTAAATAAATATTAAAAAAAAAAAAAATACTGACATCAGTAAACATTTTCATTGACCTGCAATAGAATGGGATTTCATAAGCAGGACTCCAAAGGCAAAAACCTTGAGGAGACTGCTGATAGACTTAGCGAGATAACAAAACTATAGTATGTAAAGGACATCATAAACAAAATGAAAAGGGAAAACTACAACAGATAGAAAACTATATCTGCAGCTTAATTAACATACAGTGCCATGACATACTAACAAATCAGCGAGATAAAGACAAGTATTCCAGAAAAATAGGCAAAGACTAAAAAACACACAATTTACAAAAGAAATAAGAATAGCTAATACACTGAAGGAGAAAAAATGGTCAGATGACTAGCAACCAATTTTACAAATCCTATCAAAATAATGATGTTTTTGTTTGAGTTTTGCTTGTTCCCAACAGTGATAACTGGTCAATAATGAATTTATCCTAAAGAAATGAAATCAAGACTGTGTAAAATTACTTAGCTATAAAGATTAAGTATTCTTTACATTAATCAAAAACTGGGAAAAAGGGGGCTTCCCTGGTGGCGCAGTGGTTAAGAATCTGCCTGCCAATGCAGGGGACACGGGTTCGAGCCCTGGTCTGGGAAGATCCCACATGCCGCGGAGCAACTAAGCCCGTGAGCCACAACTACTGAGCCTGCGCCTCTGGAGCCTGTGCTCTGCAACAAGAGAGGCCGCGACAGTGAGAGGCCCGCGCACCGCGATGAAGAGTGGCCCCCGCTCGCCGCAACTGGAGAAAGCCCTCGCACAGAAACGAAGACCCAACACAGCCAAAAAAAAAATAAATATAAATTAATTAATTAAAGAAACGTTTAAAAAAAAAAAAAAAAACTGGGAAAAAATTTAAATGTGTAACACAAGTGGGCCGTTCAATAAATTATGGTACACATACTCAATGGTGTGCTATGTTGCTACTAAATATAATACTGCAAAAGACTAATTAATGGGAAAGTAAAATGTACAAAGATACATGTATAATATAAACATACACCATAATATTAGCAACTGTCTCGATAGAGGAATTACAGTTTAACAAGTATTGTTATTTTTGTGATATTTTCTAAATTCTATGTAACGAATTACAAAAGGGGGCAAAAAAAGATTTCGAGGTTTCTCCAAACATGAGCTCTTTTTAAATTTCTCTCCTTACCACACAACCTTCAGCCTGTTTGCAGGAGCATGTTGGACTAACAAGTACTTCTAACTGTTTTCTTATTTTCTCATCATCTTCTAACACCTGTGTGAATTTCTTCATGAAATCCTGAGCCTTACCAGGATCTGGCAAATTTCCTTAAATTAAATTAAAATTCAATTAAAATACAATTTTAGAAATTTCTCAAAATAATAAATGAGATCAACATTTTTCATTCTTTTTATTACTTTGATGAATAATCCTAACTTACAAATTCATTTAATTTAATGCGATAAAAATCGTAGAGCACCTTCAATAATAAATTTTCACAAATAAAAATCTGTTTCCTAGAAACATAAAATAAGATCATTGTGAAGGACCATCTATGCAGAGAAAGACCAAACTGGTTATTTCTAAATAACTCCTTATAATACTTAAAGGCATTAAATGTCTACCTGAATAATACCAATTTTATTACTATCCCTTGAGCTTGCTGTATACATTGTTCTTTTGCAATTCAGAGCAAGAGATGAAGATCAATCAGTTTTACCAAGAAGAAACCATTTTCCTGTACTGCACTGTTTACTGTTAAACTATCCAGAGATAATGTACACACACACGCATGCTACTTGGCACCAACACATGCTGAGCGACACGTTCCAGGTGTTACTGCTGGGTAGGCCATTATCGCACGAGAAAGGATGAGTTCTTGCAGAATCAAAGATGAGTTTTATACTACTCTCCTAATACATAATGTATCAAAACACTTATGAAAGCTAATAAAATATTCATCCTAGAATCATTTTTTTCTGGCTACTCACAACTGTGAGGGAGAACAAGACTAGGTAGGATCCTTCTAATAACAGAAATTATAATATAGAACTATGGACTCTAATAAAAGTAGTAGAAATGTGTAGAATCTTAAAATATGAATACAGTAAATGCAGTCTTCAAGTTCATATACAACTCTGAAATTCCATTTTAAGTCTTGGCTAGATGACTGAATATAGTAAGAACAAATTTTCCTCCTAACTACTTGACTGTATGACATTTCCATATTTCTAGAGTACAAAAATTCTACTGTACTGTTTGTCAATAGTTTTGGAAAATGTCACTTTACAGCCCCTCCATAACATATAGGCATCATATTAAAGGCTACAATAAAGCATACCATTTAAGAAACAAAACAAAAAGAAAGTGAAATGAGGATAGAGGGAGGGGGAGGGAGAGAGAGGGAGAGAGGAGGGAAGGACGGAGATAGAGGGAGAAAGGGAGGAAGGGAAAAACAACAACAAAAAGCCCCTTTAATTCAGGATTCTACAAACGTACTAGACCATGGAACTCTTTTTTCTGATGATACTATTAACACCTGCAGGATATTGGCATTCCTCACAACAGAATTTGGGAAATACTGTAACTTGTTGGAAGAAAATGGATAGGGGGTTAAAAACAGAAAGAATATAGGAGACGATCTCCTTTAGGGGACAATGTCTGCAGCCAAACAACCAGGGAAATAGTTGTTAAAAAGCAATAGCACAAAATCACTTGCTTTAAGTTACCCAAAGGGACTGAAAACTAATTTATGTTTAACTGCTCAGGACTAAAAGATATTTTGGTCTTTTTGGGAAATTTCTACTCATGCTAAAACTTCTATCACTTAGTCTAATACCCAGTGAATTAGGTTACTGTTCTCTTTGGTGTCTTAGCATTACTTCCACACACATCTCGGAATATTTGTTAACATCTCAAAAATCCATCTAAGAACTCTTCATTACTACCACGTGGAAGCTCAGTAGAAGCATTCCTCCAGGTGTTCCTGATTTTCCCTCCATCCATATGCTATACACAGTGATCTCTGAGGTGAGAGGAAAAGCAAATGACCTACAAAAACCGCTACTTTTTCCTACCCCTGCCCTGAACAAAGGAGATGTGCTACACAATCCTTTAGTATTTACTGTTAAAGGCAATTAAATAACATTTTATTTAAAATCACTGAAAGCAAAAAAGCAAATTAACTTTTTTTTCAAAGAAGATCTTTTGTAGTTATTAGGTATATCTTTCATTGTAAATTTTGGCTCAGAATGAAACTAGCTTCAGATAGATTCACATTAGACCAAGCAATACCAAAGCACAGACGCAGTTTTTAACAGCAAGGTTACGCAGTAATTTGAATGTATTCTCAAAAATAAATTTATGTAATAAAACCCAGCTCTTGCTCGTATCAACACACAAAATAATCCTGTGTAGTATGCAAAATAAATGAAAATCAGAAAAAAAAGGAAAGCTGAGCGTGTTGGGGGTGAAAAAAAAAATCAATCAAAAAACTTTAATCTTTTCCTGTATTATCATAGCCTAAAATGGAACTCCAAGAAACACTTTATATTATCTGAAAGAAATGTTTCAAATAAACCTTAAATTTTACATATAATATTTGAAATAACTTACTTGTAATAACCATCACTTTTGAAAATATGGCCTTGACACTGGCATCTGTCTGTAAATCACACAAAAAAATGCAAAATTAAAATCTCCTGTACCAAATGTACCACACTAAAACAAGATGTAAATAATAGGGGAAATGGGGAGATGATAGGGGTATATGTAAACTCTGTACTTTCTGCTCATTTTTCTGTAAACCCAAAACTACTCTTTTAAAAAAGTCTTTTAATTTTAAACAATTAGTAAATAGCAAAAAAAAATTTCCTATCAATAATCTTCATTGTATTCTTCAGAAAGTTAAGTAAGCATAACCCACTCATGCTCTCGGCCCACACCCTGACCACCACTATATGCTCCTTCTTTAGCCATGTTTAAACTCCAGATGAACTGAATGGAAGGTAGAAGTGAAGTCATACTCCACTGTCATCACCTCTTCCCTTGTCCTGTTTTGTCAGCCTCCAAAACAAAAACAGATGACTGCTACATCAACCTTTTGGGACACAGAGATATTTTGTTTTTCTTAAGTACTCAAAGAACAAGACAACTAAGTTTAAAAAAGGAAAATAATCTGGAAATGTTGGTTTTCACATTTTTAGCCTATCTCAAACAAAAAGTTGACAATTAAGTATATAATTCTGATTGAACTGAGGTATTCCTAAAATTGTTAAGCCTGAGGATTATAAGGCATAGTCATGAAGCCACTGGGAAGACACTGGATGAAGACAATGAAGATGCCACTGACACATACAAAAGTTTTCCAAGAGTGCTAGTTATTTGTTGCATCAGGGTAGTATTTCAGTGAATGAATGTGCTCATCACATCGTGCTGCACGTAATGCACTCTGTAAAGTCACATGTATAAAAGATGTTTCTAAGAATGCTAGTTACTCATTCCATCAGGTTAGTGTCATTAAAAAAAAATGTCACTGAGCAACTCTGCATAAAATACTGAGCTAGAAAAACATTGGGGTGAAAGCAACAAATCAAAAAATAAACAAACAAACCGTCCCTATTGAGAAGGAGCTTTCTAAAAGGAAGGAGAGACAAAGAATGATAGAATAGAGTACAAGAGCTAATTCCCAAATATTTGGAACTTAATAGATCTGACTAGAAACATAAGATTTCTATTGTTGTTCAATTTGGGGGGAAAGAGGTGGTGCTGGCCTTACTAGAAGTTGATCCACATGAAAAAGAAACATCACCAACAAAGTACAATACTGCAAATTACAGAGTCACTTTGAGTGACACTGAGCAAATCAATTTAGTTACATGAAGTAGAAGGGCTACATTACTAAGAAAGAATAAAAACTATCTTAATCAGAAGGAATAATGAGGAAGCCAATGAAACATGTACTGATTATATTTATATCTAAGAGTCTTCCTGGTAAAACAGGCAGAATTATAAACAGCCAAAAGTTAAACACAGCTTTGTATTTTTTTTCTAACTTTATAATATCTACTACAATTCTCAGTATAAAGTGAATATTAAGTAATAAGAGACTATTAATTATCCTTTCACTAGAATTCCACTTTAGAGTACTATCCTCCTCCATTCTGTTTCTTCTTCATCCCCACCACACATGAATGAGAATTCCCTCTTTGATTTGGATAACTTGTTAATTATTTTAAGATAATTTAAAGGAAAATACCACGAAGTGGAAGGGAATAAAACATTGTAATTGAATTGAGATTGTATTTTATTTCATGTAGACTGAACAGGAATGTCATGAGACCCTCCCAAGTTTTTATGAACAGGCAAAGGGAAGAAGCCTCCACTAAATAAAATTTAAAGGGACGGTGAGAGTCAAAAAACAAAGTTATTTTTGGTTACCGTCTCATACATCACGCTGTTCAACATATGATCTACACACTTATGCTATTCGGCTGCTAATGACTTCAATAATGCCTAAAATCAGGAATAATTTTATACACATGCAAATAAGAACCTCTCACATTCTTGCAACTTTACCTAGAGGAAGTAAATTAACAAGTCTCTAGGTGGCAAAAAAGGGCACTTTATCCAGAGCTTATTACCTGAAACACACCAACACTGCATTATAACATTGACTAACACACATGTTTATTTGGCTGAAACACACTAACTTAACTGGGATTTTCCAATTTTCCTCCTTCGCACAGAAAGTACTGAAATAGCAGAATCTCTAAAATTAGTTTTAAGTCATTGACTATAAGGAAAAACTTTTTCTAGCAGGTTCAATATACTCAGGAATCACAGAAGGTTAAATTATGTTCAATAAACCATAAACAAAGAGGTCATTGTTAGCCTATAAAACAAAAATACTACTCAGTTGTAAGCTTCAATCAGGCAAACAAGTGGTATGAAATGCCTTATTACTAGTGATTTAGAGTTTTCCCTGGATGCAATTTAAAATGACGAGGCACACTGATTTTTAGATGAATTATACTTTTTATAGGCCTACATACAACATTCTCAAACAACATTGACTGGATGAATAACCACCATTAAATTATAATTATGAAGACCAGGTAATACATTAAAATTACCATAATATTAATTGTAAGTAAAAATATCATGATACTAAACTATAATTACATGATATTAAAACTTTCTATAACCACAAGACTATATAAAGATGATGGGAGCATTTTAGTGTAGCAACATTAAGTGTAATTTTACTCTATTTTCTATGCTTTCAATAATGCTGAGTTATTGTTTTGGTTTTATTTTTTTAATTTTAAAACTACCAAAAAAGGCTTCATTCTGTGTACACAGAAGCACATTCTCCTTCCTGTTGGGTATCACCTTTTGCAGATACAGTAAATTTCAATTTTTCTAAGCAATAAGTTTCTTAAAAATTTCAGTGTTCTAAATTAGAGATCATAGGTTCTAGAGTCAGAAGTGTTCCACACAGAAACAGTTGTTCAACACATAGGAAAAATGGTGATAACTTACTTTGGGTTGCTTAATTAAGTCAAGCAAATCCTTTACTTGATGTCGGAGCAGATTTTGACATTTCCACATTTCATTCAGTGCTCTGAAAAACACATACATAAATTTAAATAACAAAACAGGATAAACATTCTTCCAGAATATCCCAACCATGTTAATTTTTTCTAAAAGTTCAGATTACAAATGGAGATGACAGAGAAGGGTAAAATTTACAGGACTAGGCAATTGATGATACATTAAGAGAAAGAGAGAAGTCAAATATAAGAGATAATAACATTTGAGGAGATGGCTATATCAAAAGAAAGGGATTAGTGGTGGTTGTTTTTTCTTTTGTATAAAAATAGTGAAAATCTATCATTAACTGGAACATGTTTGTAGGCAAGGGCATAGCAATGAACTGCAGAGATTACAAACTTAAGAAGTAAAGCAATATTTAATGGAGTAAGGTCTTGTATTCAATAGCAGGCCGGATGAAAAGGAATAAAAGACACAAACGGAAAAGAGTGAGCCCTGAGAGAATGGAGATACTTTTTCCTGAAACAAAAATATTATAATTTTACATAATATATATTATATACTTTTATTTATAAGTAATATTTATGAATTACATTATATGTATATAAGTGAACATTCATTTTTTACGGCAAAAATTTTGATATCACCATAACACTTTTATTGTTCTCAGGCAGAAATTTAAATCTAAAAAAAATTATATAGGTACTCAAGAAAATATACATAAATCATAGACAGCAGTTAATGTTATTTAAATATTAAGATATAGAATATCAGAACCACTCACATTTAAAGTTTTAAAAAGGAAATTTTCCAAAACCAAATATTACTTCTCATTGTTTTCAATTATCTATACTTCTATTAACCTCCATTATCACACATATGAAGCATTGCCATAAAAGAGTAATTTAATATAGAAGCATATAAAACCATATAAAAACACACTTTTTCTTTTGATAGACAAGGCAATTGTTTAATATTTTCACCCTCCTCAGCAGTATGTTTTAAAAATACCTTTGCATTTTTTAAAGGAGACAAATTAGCTTAAATTTGGACAATTCCTTTACAGTAGTCCCTTCAACATGGTACTGGCAAAACAACAGTACTGGGGCATTTTCACCTTAAAATAGCTAAACTTTACTGTCTTCAAGCTACTAAAGTTCCATAAAGTTTAACTGGCACACTTTAAGAATGTAAACATTAAAACAAAAATGACCATTATCCAGAGGACTGTAAATAATTTTCAAAGAAACAGAGTAGTCATCTGTGAAATTACTTGTGAACTCCGAAGTCAATGAATTCTCTCCTTACCTATACATCTTTTCACTACTTAAAACTTCTGAAGGCCCTGGATTTTGAAACTTGCTTTCACTTAAAGCAGAAAAATAAAGCAGAAATTATCTTTTATAAATTTAAAGATGAAATCTTAAGCAATTCTAAAGCTTATTATAAACTATTATGGCTATAGCTTAAATCAAAAAGTGACCATCACTGACTAAGAATTTGTATTATAACATTCAGGGGGAGCATCCTCTTGAGCATTTCAATTAAATTATATTAAGCAGCAAAGACAATCTGTCCTTGTGCTTTGCCTTTCTAAATAGTACTTAAGGAAAAAAAGTTGTACTAGTAGAAGCAGTATTACTACAATAGGAAGACAGATATCCATTTATTTAATATTAGCCTGAATTCCAGCTCTGTCACTAAATAAACGTGAAAAATCTGGTTAGAGCCTGGATACTGTTACATTTGTTAAGTGACATTTTAAGTAGACAACTAGTTCCCTCACTTTGGCTGCTCCTTGTTTGAACCAACATACCACAAGTTTGCATCAGTTCAAAGAAAAAGACGACTACCATTGGGCTGCAGTCAGAAACTTGTCCAAATGTTGAAGAGAACCTCTCCTCCAACCTTCTGCTCCCAATTGGCAAATTACCCATCAGACTCCACAGTTCAAAACTGTCTAGATGAGAGCCTGATCAATGAAAGAGAAGATCACAACCAGGACACCTGATACTACCACTTACTCTTGTCACTGACAGTTGTTCTGGGGAACTTGGGGTAGGTGGAAATACACACCATGATCAGACAGTACCCAAGCTTGCCTCTATTCTCCTTTCCAGTAATCAATATACTTATAGTTAACCTAGGGACTTACCCAAAAGTGGGTACACATCAAAAAGTCTAAAATATAGGAAGTATTTTGTCTTCCCCAAAAGAACACAGATATAGAATAAAATATATGGCTCTTTCAGTAAATAAGAAAAATCCTTACCAAACAAGTTCTTAGCAGGAACCCGCCTGCCAAGCAGCTATTTTAAAATACTTTTCACACTAATTAGAGGTCACAAAAATTCAAATGACTTTCTGGGCTAGAATGGTAATGTAAATGAATGAAGTAAGACAGGTGTTATAATACAGAGTGTTATATACAGAGGACTGTGGTGAAATTAGAAACATTAAGTAAAACATCAATATTATTAGTATTCAGGACAATGAAAAAAATGAGAAAAAATTTGATACCCCCAAAATTGGCAAAAAATAAGATGCCTGATAATGTATTGGAGGATGTAGGAACTTACAAACCACTGGTAAGAGTATAAATTAGTATAATCATATTGGGAAGTAATTTGACTAGTTTATAATGCTGAAAACATGCATTCTCAGCAATTCCACTCATAGCTGTATACCAGTGATCCTAAACCTTGGTTGCCCATTACAATCTCCAGAAACGCTTTCCTAAAAACCCCAATGCCCATACTACACTCCAGACAAATTAAATGACAATCTCTGAGGATGAGATTCATGTGTCAGTATTTTTTAAACCTCTCCACGTGATTCCAATATGCAGCCAAATTTGAGAACCATTCATAACCATACCTTAGAGAAACCCTTGCATGTGTATACTAAATTGAAAAATGTTCACAGTAGTACTATTTGTATTATTAAAAAAATGGAAACACACAAATGTCCATTCTTTCCATTGACTCAGACTTGCAATGCCAAGATGATGGAATAAAACTATGGTTTAATGACAAAGTAATTCAGTACCACAGTGAAAATGAATGACCCACAAGCTATATATATAGAGTAGATGAAGTTTAGGAACATAATAGAGTGGCGTGAAAAAACAAGTCACAGAAGACTATACCCACAATTATTCCATTTTCATAAAGTTCAAAAACAAGCAAAAATTAAAAATATATTATTAAGGGATACATACATACATATGATAAAACTTTTTTAAAAGGAAATGAGAAACACAAAATTAAGGCTAGTGGTTTCCTCCGGGAGGAAGATAGGAGGATGAAAGAGAGACGTGTTCACAAGTTGGGTGGTAGATTCATACATAGTTTTATTTTATTACTATGCTTCAAAACTCGTGATTTGTGTGCATTAAATACTTCATGATAATAAGCATAAAGACTTTTGGAGAAAATAATCACAGATTAAAGTTAAAGTGTAAGTAATAAAACGTTAAGAAGCATTAGGTGTATAGTTGGTCACTTAATTCCAAGAAGTTGATTAAAATAAAAAATAATTTTTAAAACATTATACATATATATATATATATATATATATATCTCAAGTATTTTAACTTAAAAGAGATAAATACTCATTCACTCACCAACCATTTCTGTAGAATCAATTGATCCACAGATTGGAAATTACTTTCAATGTTTCCATGACATTATTTTCCAGTATATCGCCTATGTCACCATTTTTTCTTTTTAATTCAATCAAATGGACTTGTCATTTAAGTGATGAATGATATCTGATAAAAATATTTAGTTTTGAAACTGCTATTTATGTTTTGTGTATTCTATTTTCAATTATTTTTTATTTTCTTTTCCACTTCTGGTATTAAAGTTTTCATTAATTTTTTGCTCCTATGGGTTTAGACGTTATACATTCGAATTCTATTTTTTTAGGGGTGACTCAAAGTTTTAATATGCACACTTGATTCATGGTCTAATTAATCAACATGTCTGTCCTCACTCTTATATGACAAAAGAACATTAGAACACTACCTGCCATCTTAACATGTTGTTATCTGACAGGGTCCACCCAGGCATGTGGCGGGGTATCCCAGGGACTCTCAAGAGAGTTCACATATCATTGCAGTGGTGTACACTGGCACAATATCAGCCTAGATGATAACCTACTTTTTAATCCAGACCCCAACCCCTTGTAAAGAAAACTTTATCCTATTCCTTCCTTCTGGATTCAATTTCCTTTTTTATTCTTTAGTAATTTTTCCAAGTAGGAATTATGAGTGATGAACTCTCATTTTTTGCTTGAAAGTGTCTTTAATTCATTTTTACTCCTGAATGACAGTTGAACTGAGTCAAGGTGTCCAGATTGGGTGTGATTTAAATAGGTTGTTTCAAATGGGATATATACATATCCTATTCTCATCCATTCTAAGAGGCCATCAACTGCACCATGAAGAAAAGGATGCATTCCAATTCCACAGATGCTAGCATATGAAAATTTTATGTTTCACAATTAATTATAGTGGTAACATATTTTACTATATGCAGTGGAAAAAGAATGACCTTTGGAACCGGGAAGAACTGAGTTCAAATTCTGGCTTTGTCTCTTATTACTTGTGTAATTTTGTGCAAGTTCATTGATCTCTGTGGGATTCAGCTCATCATGTGTAAAACAGAAAAAAAATCATTTATACTGGGAGTTGCCAAGCTTTTTCTATAAAAGGCCAGAAACTAAATATTATAAGCTTTGTGGGTCATAAGGTCCCTGTTGAAACTACTCAACTCTGCCAATTGTAGCAGAAAAGAAGCCACAGTTAACACATATTCCTGTGCCTGAAGTACAGTGGATATCAAGAAATGTACATTTCTCCCCCTACAACCCTTTTTCTCAACATTCTTATGAAAGATATAAATAGCATATATAATAATTTCCATGTGGGAAGTGCAGTTAAAAGTCCCATTATGCTGTGGTAGGAATGAAAATTATATACAGCTCCTTAGACTTCTAATTTCTGAATATTTAATCCCCATTAGCTGGGGATTAAGTTACACATTCACTGGAATACTGATGATCTAAACTTTCTGAAACCTAGAGCATATCCATCTCTAGGCCTCAATTTCCTAAGCCTCAGTACGATTCAATTAGCAATGCCTCTCCCATGTCCAAAATGCCAATTCCCTACAAAGCCATACAAAAGAACTTTTTGAATGAAACATGGTCATAAAAATGTATTTGTGCTTACCTTTACATCAAACTATAACACCATGTTGAGGCTATGCAGCACAAAAATGTGTATCCTACTGCCCTACACTATAATTCAAATCAGTATCAGGTGAAAATAAGAAAGTACTAATTTCACAATATGGACCTTTCTAATGCCTTAAGGAATACAAACAAAAACAAAAGGTACATCAGCATTTCTTGAGACAACAATATGAAAATCTGGAGAGAGAAAAACTAAATCCTAAAAGATTCCATGTCAATCAGCTCTGTTTTTTAATTAGTTACAAAAATCCTTGTTAATCTCATGTTAATAGCAGTACTTTCTGAAAAAATATCCAAGTATTTTATTGTGTCTGACCATTTAAACAATGTTTGCATTATATAAATTGTTGACATTTAAAAATACAGTTGTGTTTTCTTTTCCATAAAATCCAACATACTGCAAAAGATGGAAAGAACAGAGTTTAACATTTGAAACATACTTCACAGCATTTAAATCCAGTGTGGCATACAAATAATATAAGCATTTCATCCGTTCTGTAGTTTCCAAATTGTGGGGGACCATGTATTGAGCAAAGATCCGTTCAACAAGCAATCTACGAAAAAACATAAAGTACTGTATTAATTTCTTTAAATGTAGGTATTAAGTATGTATGTAAATTTCCGAAACACATAAAGAACACATATAAAAGAGCTTCTTCCTTCTGAGTAGAGATGAGATTTCCAAATCAAAGATTTCTTTCTATAAGAAGAAGAGCCAAAGAAAAAATTTTAGCTGGATGTACTGGAATCAGTCCTATACCTAACTAAGATTAACTACTTCTGCATGACCTTGGGCAAGTTATATACCAGGGACTCAACTTCATTGGCTAAATAATAAAGGGTTAAAAAACTACACCAGAACCTTCCAAGTGACAAATTCTAATCATCTGTAAGTTAATCATAAAGAAATGTTTAAGATTCTTGACTTTTCGTAGTGATCATCATGAAAAGAGACCTAGATAGAAGTAAAAAAAGAAAAAAAGAAAAAAAAGAAAAGGAAAGAAAAAAAAGAAAAATTAAACGGTGCGGGGTGGGCTATGAAACCATAACGCAAATCTCTGTGCACTGATGCCACACACTCAAAAAGCTTAAAAACGTCAATTTTCTAAAAATAATAACTATAAAGTCTCTTAGATAATATCAACCTAAGATACTCAGTTTCTACTTCCCATACCTCTTAAAATTGTAAGATGTCCTACTGGTTCTTAATTTTCTCATTCTCACCTGTTAATAAGCAAGATCATTTGGACCTCAAATTCATCAAATCAATGCAGACTGCAAGCAGAATTTACAGTTCTACTAACTACTAAATTGCTAGGTTCCATACAAGATCTAACCTTACACACTGGAATAGAAAAATACAAAGATTATATTCAGATAATGTGTTTTTATATAAATTTATAAACTATTATTTTTAGCCTTGAGTAGGAATTGTTTTTATTTAAAATGTCTAAATCCAAAGGGTGTATATTTATTTTAATTTTATTTGAAAAAATGAATGTGAATCCTTATAACACAATTACCTATGAAACAAAATTTAAATCATAATTACATACACTCCTACTTTCAAATAGTACTCTGTTAAAACATAGTATACGAAAATGACCATAAAAGACGTATCCATCCCTAAAGTTATATGTACATTACTATTTCATTTATGGCTTTGGTGGGAAAGCAACTAGTCACTCACTACCTTTAATTTGCAGTAAAAACTGAGGAGGGAGTTTAAAGTTATAAAGAAAATAGTTAGCCTAAAACAACAGCTCAACAACAGTTATATAATACCAAAAGCACCAAACATTTTACACGTGGTGTCTTTAACTTACCTATCATCAATACTATTTTGATAATATATATGTAGCAATTTGTCTTTGATCCATGAAATCTGTTTTGCAGCATCTTTCCCAGCTGCTGATTGTAAAGCATATTTCTTATAGATCTGGGCAAGTCCCATCATGGCTTCTTTGCGCACTCTCCACTTAAAAAAAGAAAACAAAAATTTTTCTTGTAATTTAAAAATGCCTCTGTTATATTAATTCAGTGAAGTCTAGTTTCCCAGTTTTTTAATTTACTTTACACAATTTATTTTCATCATACCTCAGTTCCTGGATGTCAATCTGTAATGACTGTATGAAAAAACACAACTATCATTTTAATATATCTACTATGTCAAGCACAGACATCTATTAACATGTATAAAGAATTTTAATGCTTTGATATCTTAAACCCATTACCAATCCCTAAAAAACAAAATTCAATCACAATCTACATAATGTCACTTAGAATGAGTGAGGGAAAGCACGCTACCAAATTGTAAAAGGCAAATACAATTAAGTGGATAAACTGTGAGCTATTCCTTATAGATTTTTTTCCAAATTATGGTCTATATTAAGCATATCTGTATTAAAGGTATACATGACAATGGCTTTATCAGATGCTGAATGCAAAGACACATCAGTGGTTCATTTTGTATATCTGGCAAAGACGTTCAGGTATAAATGTATTCAACTATTTTGTAAAATAAATACATATCTGTTATAGTATACCTAACATTAATTATCTTGGTATGAGTTTAATCTTAAATTTTACATAAACACAGCACTATAATCAGTAGGATGTAAGTAATATTTAGAACTTCATGAATCTGCGAAGATTATTAATTTTTCCTTTGCAGTCTGTCACTCACAGCAACATTTTTCTCTTGGTTTCTCTTTCAATTAATTACAGTAAATAATAGTCCTTATTTCATCCATCCACTGCATACATACTGAAATAAAAGACTTCAAAAGCTTTACTCATAAAATAAGAATTCAATATATTTGTAAAAACTTTATCTCCAATTCCCTATCTTATCTCTAATTCCCGAAAGTGCTACTTCAGGGAAAATTTAAAGATACAGAGCATATTCTAATACTGCCAGTAACATAAAAATATTTAATTATTTTTTGGTACTCAATTAATATTTATATGAATAAACCAAGCAGTCCTATGATGAACACAACGTGATGATCAAAAACATACATGAATTATAATACCAATAATACACAAATACTTAGGTTAAATTCTAAGTGTAATTATGAAAAAGTTTACTTGAACACTTAGAAGGCTGTTATCCTACCATGATGCAAACCTCCTTTTCCTTCTTTATAGCTTTTGGCCTTTTCATTGTTTAATTCCCTACTGAAATATTCATTAACAACAAGTCTAAATTTATCAACTAAAATAAGTTGCTCTGAATACCTATAGATTTGGAGGGAAAACCATGCAATTCCTGTCCAGGTATTCTCCATCCACAACCCACATGATCAAAGAGAGAATTAAATGATGGAGATAGCACAATCGACCATACAAGTGACTTTCAAAATGTTGTGAAGTTTTTACCTAGTTAGAGCTATTCATATCTACCAAAAGGCCTCCCACTTTCTTTGCTTATTAACCCCTAAATACACCAAAGATTTTCATCCTTCACCAAAATTACTCTTAAGTCTAAGTCTGTAAAATCCATGCCATCAAGGAAAGGCAGTGGGGAGGAGGGGAGAATAAATATTCACTGAAACACTTACTGAGTGCCTAATACATTCCAGGCAACATGGAATACAAATGTAAGAGACACTGCTCTCTTCAGAAGCCACTAACTAAAGAGTGGAGCTGTTCAGTGCTCTAGAAGGAAGGTTTGGGATCACGGGAGATAGGCTCGAAGCATGCTGCTCTGCTGGGGTTAGCTTTGCCATGTTGAAAACATTTCTGGGACTTCCCTGGTGGCGCAGTGGTTAAGAATCCGCCTACCAATGCAGGGGACACAGGTTCGATCCCTGGTCCAGGAAGATCCCACATGCAACTGAGCCCGTGTGCCACAACTACTGAAGCCCACGCTCCTAGAGCCCGTGCTCCACAACAAGAGAAGCCGCTGCAATGAGAAGCCTGCACACCACAACAAAGAGTAGCCCCTGCTCGCCACAACTAGAGAAAGCCTGCATGTAGCAACAAAGACCCAACGCAGCCATACATTAATTAATTAATTAAAAGAAAAAAGAAAACATCTTGTATTTTCTATTCCATAGAAATTATAATACAATCAGCTAGAGGACTATGAACTGATACTCAATGAAAGGAAAAAGAGAAAAGAGAAGTTGTGTTCAGAGGCCTTTTCAAAAGTCACTTACTAAAATTAGTGTACAGGTTAAACATCTGATTACTCTACCATTTAGAGCTGGCCCATTTTGAGGATGAGAACAAATAATACTAATAAAGAAAAACTAATAAAATTTAATGTAACAAAAAGTAAAATCTTCTCATAAACATTATTTTAGATATTAAAATGCCTCCCCCCCAAAAGGGCTAATTACATTTAAATCTCAATATTTTCAAATGAAATACTATTAAACTTCAAGTATTCAAAATGCAAACCTACTAATAATTATTAACCCTACTTACCCGTTTGTCTAATGTTCTCTCTCTCACAAAATTAAGTAAGTGATCATTGACCAGAAGAATATCCTTTTTAGCAGCTGTAACTATAGACACAATAACATCATGTCTAATAGCTTCCTCAGGGTCATGTGACCTCACTTTAAGATACTCTGAAAGATAAAATTTTATTTGATTAAAATGAAACTCTGACAACTAAAATGTTCTAAAAGATTGCATAAGATCTTTGAAAGTAAACCACAACAAAAACAAAACCTAAGTAGAAGGTTCAATATTTCAAAAACATTAGGAGTAGGTAAGAGAGAAAGGGAGCAAGAGAAGGAAGAAGGAAAGAAGGTCAGTCCTTCAGGCAAAATACAGTAGTTTACATGCAACTGAGTAGTAAACCCCCTCCCCATTTGTGGGACAGGGTAGTTAACTAAGGAGTTCCTAAACTCATTAATTCAACAAACCATATAAATGAACCAAGAAGTGTATCAATGTTAAATATTTCACTTTTGTTTTTTAAATGGTTAAAATATTCAAGTCAAGTGGTTCTAATGGGAAAAGGCTAGAGAATTCAAGTTTCTATCCCTTAACTAGGTAAACCCTTAGTGAGGTTATTGAAAGAGTAAAATTAAGGTAATGGCAGCCGAGAAATAGGATTACAGGAAAGACCGTAAGGCAATTCTGTTTAACTGAACTAAAAGAAAGGCCAAAGGGAAGACAGAAGAAATGAAACATTTAACAATTACGAGTGACTGGAGGAGAATCTTAAAGTCAAAAACATGGAAGTTCAGATCTGGCACTGAGAAAGCTGAAAGAAAAAATTAACAATCTTCAGTAATGATATATTAGGTTTAAAGAAGAGGTACCACAAGTGAACATAAATTATTATTCAGCTTTTTAATTATATGACCAGTAAGATAAAATTTCATTGTTTGGATCTGGAGTAACATACATAGCCATGTCTATAAACAAACAGTGCTTATGATTGTGAATGGATTTACGTCTCAGTAAATTAACAGTTAACAATATAATGCAAAAGCTCATAAAATCAATGCCCAGGTCCTAAGCCCCTCCACCTTGAGCATCCTCTACTAACAGGAACTATTTCAAAAAGTGTTTAAGACAACATGTCGCTAAAAAACTTCTGAAGAAATGGAAATATTATTTTATGTATCACAAAAAAGAAGGTTATTTTTAGTATTGATTTCAAATGCCCCATGCTAAATATATCTCAAATTCATTTACCCATCAAGATAAAGACAGGAATTTTAACTTTCGCTGTACTTGTTTCAAATGCAATACGTATTATTATTTCAGGTGCCACTACAAAATGGAAAAACCAATGACACACCATCAATTTTCAGATGCATCCTCATTTCACTAAAACAAATCATTCATATTAAACAGGTATATACAAGAGCTATTGACTTATAGATATTAACTGTGCAGAGGAAGAGAAAACAGGACAAGGAAGAAATTCTCAGCAGTCAGCATGATGCAGCATCTAACAATACTCTTCCCAATATGGCTACGTCCCTCAAAACTTGGCTGAAGGAACAGGATGAAGCTCATAAACACACTATGGAGAAAAGAAGATAAATGTATGTTTTTAACATATTTATTTCAGCTCACTCCTGAAACCCTAAGAAAATGTCTTTTAAAAGGGACAAGTAACAAGAGAAGAGATCATAGCAGAAGAGATTTCTCACCAAAATTTTGGCAGATGGATTACTGGTAAATGCCCAGGGACAAAGGAGAAGGATGAAATCTAAAAGGGAAAGAAAAGTCATGACAAGCTCATTTCCAGGGTAGAAGAACCCTGAAATTCAAGGCACCAAGCAATGAGAAAGGCAGAGATGAAGACAGCAGCTGAAAACATGGAATGGAGTGGTTGAAAATCTGCACTAATAGTTAGACCCCTAGATTTTTCAAATCTGTCTTTTAGCCAACTCTAAAAATTAATATGTGCCAGGAGGCTAGAGACTAGGAAATACATAACAAGATAAATGTTTCATAAGAAATGAAACTGTACACTATCCTTTGATAAAGCAAAACATTCAAAACAATGATAAGGACTAAAAAGGTTATTGGTGAAATTATTCACATCTAAAGTATATTTCAGACAGCTATAAAAAAACAAAATATCTATTATTTAGCCAAGAGTAAACAATGCATTGAAGTTCTGACTATGGAAAAAATACTTTAAAAAGATACAGACTATGTACAGAACTACTACAGATCAACAAGAAAAAAAAAAAAAAAACAACGAACAAGCCAATTAAAAAAGGATGGGTTTAAAATTTAAACAGATACTTCATAAAAGAATATATATATCAATATGCACATAAAAAGATGGCTAATCTCATTAGTCATCAGGAGAATGCAAATTAGAATCACAACAAACATTAAGACCTATGAGAATGGCTAAAACCAAAAAGACTGACGATACAAAATGTTGGCAAGGATGCTGAACAAACATTAAGACCTATGAGAATGGCTAAAACCAAAAAGACTGATGATACAAAATGTTGGCAAGGATGCTGAACAACTGCACCCTCAGACATTTCTGGTGCGAGTGGGAAATAGTACAACTACTATGAAGAACTAGGTCATTTCTTATAAAGTTAAACATACATTTACCCTATGATCAGCAATTTTACTCCTAAGTAGTTCCAAAGAGAAATAAAAACATAAATCCACAGAAACACTTATACAAGAATACTCACTGTAATCTTAATCATAATCACCCCAGACCAAAAACAACCCAGATATCCGTCAAAAGAAAAAAAAAAAGGATATAAGCAAACTATGGTGTATTCATACAATGAAATACTACTCTATAATAAAAAATAAAGTAATAATACGGTGTCCCAAAGACACAAGCAATTAAAATTAAACTCCTGGTAGGATACTCTTTTCTGGGGAATATGAATAGCCAAAGAGAAAGTATCTAAACTAAAGGTTTTCCAACAAACAACCCACCCCGATCACCCTACAGTGAAGTTCAGAGTCAACAATCCCATCCATATGCTCAGGGCTTTCTGAACAGCTTTTAATTTAGTCCCCCACTCTTAATAAAAGCCGACAGCCACGGATTGCCAAGCATTTGAGGAAAGCCTCTAACATGGAAAATACAGACAAAAGCAAATAAAAAGTGGGAAAAACAAGTGGGTGAAACAGACATTTTTAAGAAAAAGAAAACTCCAAAATACTATCATTAATATTCTCAGAGAATACTGCACCCATAACACAAGAAAAGGATGCTCCAGAGTAAAAGAAACATCCAGGATAAAAGAGAAGGAGGAAGAGAAAAGGAAGAAACAGACAGACATACATAGACACACACATGCACGCATGCACACACACACACACACGCTCAGGGTCACACAGAAGAAAAGGGGGGAGAAAAGAAGGGAAGGAGAGGGGGAAGGCAAAAGAGAGAGGAAGAACGGATCATCTTAAGATGAATGCTATAAAGCAGAAGCTCACACACAGCGAGCAGTCCAAGTTCAGGTGTCAGTAGGGAGACAGAGGGTTCTCCAAGCAGGGTATCTCCCATAAAAAGCAGTTTAAAATGTACTACAAGTTGGTAAAATTTTAAAAAGACTAAATAACTAAATAATAACAAGCAATAATATGAAAGATGGGAAGATAGTGCTCAGAGGTAAACCATTCAAGGGTCCTTGATTGCTCAGAAAGAAGCTAGTGTTCTGATTAACTTCAGACTTTATTAATCAACTATGCAGTAAAAGCATGAAGGAGAATGTTAACTTCCAAGCCCATATGGATAAAAAAAGGAAAAATGAGAAGAAAAGTAATCAGCTGAGCAGAAGAGAAGAAAAATAGAAATAAAAGAAGCAAAGAATAGGTATGCAAAATAGAAAACACAAAGTAAGATAGTAGGAATAAGTTCAACTATATCAAATTCAAATTATTTCAATAAAATTTTCAAATAACATAAGAATACTATGTATAACTTATGTACAGATACACATGTGACATAGATAGAAAAACATGAACAGAATGCAGAACAAATTTAATAGACAGGTTACCCTCTACAGAAGTAGGAATGAGAGGAGTTTGTGAACAGCATTTCAACTGTATCTACAATTTACTTTCTTTTTTTAACCTCCTAAGCTAATACAGCAAAATGCCAACATTTCTGAGGAAGACAGTGGCTGCCGTATTCATCCGTATTCTCTGAACTATTTCATAACTTTAAAAACCTTAACAGAGCAGCAACAGTCAGATACACAGTATTCTCATTACTATAAAAATGCAAAGTTCTGAAACACCTCATCAATATACAGATTTCAGAAAAGTTACCTCCATTAGGCATGGTTAAATTAGTTCATAAATTAACGACTCTCACCTAAGTTCTCAAAATATTAAAGACGACTGAAGTCCCATAATCTATGCAAAGTCAAGACCTGTTCAAATCCAAATACCTGAAATACTTTTAGAATTGTTCTTAAATTAAGAAACCAATATTGTCTCTGATAACGCTACTTTTTATGTAAGTGCTTCTAGCCTATGTAGGTACTAGGAGATAAAAAATGTAGCTTCACCATGATGATGAACTGAAACAAGAAGACTTCACTGACAATAATCACAAAAAACCACCAAAAATAAAAAGTTTTTTTTTTTCCTATATATAAAACCAATTTTTTTCACCAAAGAGCATCTAGGAATATTTGCCATTATGGGTATACAGTACCTGTTAAGTCCTTTGCTAAATCAGGATGGTTCATGAGACAATGGCTAGCAAATTTCACACATTCCAGGCGAATTGGTACATGGATATCATTAAACCTGATAAAATATAAAGTCACAGAGTAATCTTTAAAATAAGAGAGACAGATAAGTGTTTAACCTGCACTTAATTTATATTTATTTCTCTAATTAAAAGAAAAAACAGGGCTTGCCAGGTGGCGCAGTGGTTGAGAATCTGCCTGCCAATGCAAGGGACATGGGTTCGAGCCCTGGTCTGGGAAGATCCCACATGCCGCGGAGTGGCTAGGTCCGTGAGCCACAACTGCTGAGCCTGTGCATCTGGAGCCTGTGCTCCGCAGCTGGAGAGGCCGCGATGGTGAGAGGCCCGCGCACCGCGATGAAGAGTGGCCCCCACTTGCCGCAACTAGAGAAAGCCCTCGCACAGCAACGAAGACCCAACACAGCAAAAATAAATAAATAAATAAATAAATAAATAAATAAATTTAAAAGAAAAAACAATTTATACAGGATAATTCAAAGCAGAACCAGACTATTTTAACAAAGTTTTTGATATACTATGTATGTAAGAATGCTTTGGAACCTCTATATTAAACTAGGTTAATCTCCTGTGAGAACTATGTACTTTTAAGGAGGATGTTTAAACAGTACACATTTGGCTCAAATATAAGAACTGGAATGACAAAATTTTTCCTATAAATAGTATACTTTCTTTTTTGTTATATATACATTTATTTATTTTATTTTATTTATTATTATTTTTGGCTGTGTTGGGTCTTTGTTGCAGCGTGCGGACTTTCTCTAGCTCAGGTGAGTGGGAGCTACTCCTTCATTGTGGCACGCGGGCTTCTCACTGCGGTGCCTTCTCTTGTTGTGGAGCATGGGCTCTAGGCGTGCGGGCTTCCGCAACTGTGGCATGCAAGCTCAGTAGTTGTAGCTCGCAGGCTCTAGTGCACAGGCTCAGTAGTTGTGGCATATGGCTTAGTTTCTCCGCGGCATGTGGGATCTTCCCGGACCATGGCTCAAACCTGTGTCCCCTGCATTGGCAGGCGGATTCTTAACCACTGCGCCACCAAGGAAGCCCTATAATTTCAAATATATCTGTTTATGCAAGTATATGCGTATACATAATGCACATACACATTATTAAATCCCACATTGAAAAGAAAGCTTTTCCTCAAATTATTCTTTCTTAAATACAGAACATTCACAAATGTTTGGTAGATCTTGCACTAAACCCTGTATTACTTTATATGACTCTAAAATTGTGCCAAAATTACTCCTATCTATCATAATTATTTCCACTAATATCAAAGCAAATTTTTACATGTATATGTAAATACCTTAGTATGTATCTCTAAAAAGTTAAAACTCTTTTGTTGATAAGTCATTTAAGTATCTTTTACTCTTATATTTCCCCTCTCTTTTTCTTTTCCTTTGTAATCTGGTGAAGCAACTGTTTTGTGTTTGTGTGTGTAGTGTTTTTCCACAGTTTAGATTTTGATAATTTTATCATTCTGATGTCAATTAACAGGTTCCCCTCTCTCCTAAATCCTGCACATTAGGAATCAGGTCTAGAGACTTGATCATATTCACGTTCATTTTTTAGCAAGACTACTTGATAATGGCATTGTGTTCCTCCATCAGGAAGCACATGATGACTAGTTGTCTCTAAACCATTGATGTTCAAAGCCTATATACATAAGTTCATTGTGGACTACAAAGCAGTAGGGTTTTTTTTAGATCTTAAGTAACAACAAGAACGTTAAAGTGAAGCAAGAATTTTCCATTTGACATTTTCATAAGTCTTAATTCCCAAAGATCAAAAAGTCTCCAAATCTTGTATCACCTAATACCATAAGAAACAAAATCTAGCATCAGAAAGAAAAAAAGTCTTCTGAAGGAGCAACAAATTACTCATAAAAGATTATTATTAGGAAACAAACTGCTTTATGAAGTACACTCAAAAAAAGTCTAGTCTGTAAAATCTAGTCTCTGGTCTCATATAGTTTCCTGAGTGTTCTGAATCCAAGTACTCAATCCCTGTATACTTTAACCTTTCTCAACTAAACACGTACCAAATAACCATTAAAAAGACATCTTTAAAAAAATACTCTAGCTCCCTAAAATTGGTAATAACATGCAAGTTTTATGTCATTAATAAAAAAAGGAAAAATTACAATGTAATCAAAAGGTAAAAAATTTAAATTAGAATTTTTCCTCCTAAAATCCTATAAAATAAAGTCTGGCTAATCCAAGTCCTGATTTAAAGATATATTAAATGTCTATATGTAAAATTGTATTTGTTTTAGCACATTAAATAAAATAGATTTTGATTTTAGTTGCACAGTTTAATTAAACTAATTTGCCCTCTTGCTCATTGTATTTAAGGGGAAAAAGTCTAGAAATCAAACTCAAAATGACAATGGGCTAATATTTATTAGTTTAACACACCTTGTTAAATATTATTATTGAGCTACATAAGAGATAAGAAAACAGAGTAAGAATTTAGGGCTTAACATATAAAGGCTTATATGATTTGACAAATTAGAAAAACAAGACCAGAAGAGATTATCTTTATCATAATCATTGATAGTTCTGGTAACGAAATGGAAAGAAAAGTGGTGATGACAATGCAAATATTTCAATACAAAGAAAATAGAGTAAGAATCTCAATCCTATTTACTTGTTTATTTATGACTTAATTGCATTATTTGTTATAAGCATAATAATAAAAGGGGGAAAAAAATCCTCCTCTATCCTCAGGGTCAAAGTAGGTTTCAGCCAGGGCACTTGGAAGTGGTTTTAACATATTCAAGGTCGGGGTATCTTTAGAAAAGTAATAAAATAAACCCCTCTCATAGAAAAAATATAGAAACACATTCAAAATTTTTTAACCGATTTCAGGAGGTTTGTGGATCATTAAAAGCATACAAGAAGCCCAGGTTATCATTTCCTCATTATCATAAGACATGTAGAAAGGAGGTTAGTAGGAGGAATATACATAATCATTTATTTATTCATTCTATGGACACCCTTTTATCTTTACAATGTCTCCAAATAATCTAATTAAATATAATTTTTTTGTGGAGAGGCTATATCTCACCATGATGTATTTTTGGTTGGAATTAATCACTATGTAATAATACACTTCAATTTCATGATTATAATACTTTGTGAGATAGCTTTTTAAATGTATCTTTTAAAAATTACTGAAGACAAAATAAGAAGGGGAAACTGTAAATATGGCCAATCGCCATCAGCATTCAAGAATTTCAAAATATAAAACCCCTCATTTTTATGATTTCAGGAAACAATCTTAAATGTGGGTGCTGTTTTAAAATAGTAAGTAGATATAAATACATATTACTTTTAAACAGGACACCAAAATCATATACCTGCCCAAGTAACACTGCCAAAGTGGTTTGTTTTGAGAAGCCAATTCTGAATCCTTTGCCCCAAACATTTTTGCCAGCAGTTTAACAACTTGAAGGCGTTCCTCATTATCATTGCTCTAAAATAAAACACAACCACAGCTTTAAAACCATGAGGTAGATATACTGAGAATAATTTTTCCCATGATTTCCCTTAATCTCCAATTCCACAGAAAACCTTTTATGAACTTCAGCTGAAAAATTATACATAAAAATGTTTAATATGTTTTTCATAAAATTAAATGTTACCTTAAATATTCTAATCATCTCAAATTACATTAAAGGAGTACTCTCCTACATGAAAATTCATCCCAAAGTCTGATTAAGATTTAGTGGCCCCTCCTACAATTGAGGCTTGTTTCCATTCAAAATCAAAATCAAAAACTAACTTGCATCAAACCTACTTGGGACCCTTGAAAAACTATTTGTGGTCTTTAAGAATAGACACTGATAGAGGCCAATCCTACAGTAAACAGAGACTTATGTATGAAGGTACTTGTTAAGCCCTTTGTAGAAATAAATATGCACTAAATCTCCCAACAGGAGAGTCAGTTCATCTACGTACATCAGATTCATAATGGAGTTCAACGACGTGATGAAGCCTTACACATGCAAAAACTAAAGTTTCCACTTTATATAGAAAATGGGTACTCTGGGGATGAGAACTCAAATTTTATTACTGCTTTTGGTACCTCCAACAAATGACAATATTTAAATGAATGAGCCAGCCACAATACTACACTTGAACACAAAATGTGACAATTAGAGATTGTTAAAAGCACTAATATTCAAGGTATTGGATGGCACTGTACAGATTTTCTTTTAAATTTTAAACCAATGCCAAAGCCCATCATTTAAAGCCCCTGTGATATGACCTGACTCATCTCTATTATTTGATTATTCCTCTAAAAAAGTACGTTTTAACCCTGGCTGCACATTAGAATGACCTATAAGGCTTTTAAAAAACAACAAACAAACAAACAAAAACTCATGTCTGGACTCCACTGACAGAAATTCTGATCTCGGTTAATGCCTGGACATCTGCTTGTTTATTAAGGCTCCACAGGTGAATATTCTAATGGGCAGCCAGGAATGATTTAAACTTACTTTATGCTACCACGCAACTGTAATTCTTTGCGTTCTGCAAATTCACCCAGCACCTTCCTACCTCTATATCATTCTGCATGCTGTTTCCTTTGCTTCAATTGTATGCTGTCTGTATCTTTTATGATACTTATAATATTTGGCCTCTTATTAGATACGGATTTTTTCCTCTTCCTCCCATAATAGATGTTAAATTTGCTGAAAGCAGGGATGATAATTCTTATTTTTGTATTTCTTACAGTATTCAATATTTTTATTAGAGAAAATCAAAGCAACAAATAATTAAAGGTATGACTGCCTTTTGCCTCATCAAAATTGCTAACTACATGAAAAAAGGGGGTAGAGGATGCCAGTGAATCAAATGTCTCACTTGAAAAATACACCAAAAATATGCCCCAGAATAAAATGAGAATAATTATTTGCTGCATTTGGGGGGTATTTACACTACCAACATAAACTATTTATTTTGTAGTTTTCAAAGAGACAAATTCAAATTTTTAGAAACAAGAAATACAACACAGAAATCATTTAAAAACTTTTCTGGGTGGTACAGTGGGGTTCATCAAACAGTATTAACTATAACCAGATTTATTTAATCTTTATGTAACAATTTGAAAGAGAAAATATGCCCCAAATCTGCAAATGAAACTCAATTTTATGGCATAATTTAATGCCAAGGCAATAAAGACGTTACCGAAAGATTCCAGAAAGCCATGTGAAAAGCAAAGGAGCTTTCAAGATAGGCTAGGCAAGTACAAGATAATATTCATAAAGGGAAAATATTTCACCCTATGTCGATAATAGACCCTAAACTATTTTTATGGCACATCAAGGGGTCTTGGGAACCACTATAAACTATGCCTTTAAAACGTAAAAGTTTGATGTATAGCTATGATCTCAAAAGTTAGTCACAACCCAGAATTTATCTGGAAAACATCTGAAGGAAAATATCATCCTGCTAATCATTAATTCATCAGATTTTATCTGCTAGGCACCATGCCAGGCACTGGAGATACACAAATATGCAAGGCACAAACCTGTAAATAAATAACAGTAATATACCACCACATTTGTAACATTCAGTTAAAACCACTATAAGGATTAAAAAGCCACAAATAATGCGCTTTGTTAATCTGGTTGATAAAACCATATTATTTTTAGAATAGTTACCTTCAATTTAAATTCAAGCTGGGGTAAAACTGAGAGCAGCAAATGACTATCAATATTATAGAGCTCCAAAATTAAGTCAAAGACATGCTCTGACAAATCGCTGATAGATGTTTTCCCAAGCATCAGAACCTGATTAAAAAACTTTTGAGAAAGAAAATTTACCATTAATAGAAACACCATAGATAAAGTGAATTTTTTAAAATTTTATTATTCAATTAAGTTCATTATCATTCTATACAGAGTCAAAACAGGCATACCAAAACATTTTCTAAGAAGGTGGGAAATCAGTACTGGCTACATAAAAACATAAAACATGGAATTCACCTCGTACATAATAATAGACAAGTAATTTGTACTGACTCATCAATTAGCATATCAATAAATACCCTACCTACCAAATACACTTTATTCCACATTATTGGTACTTACCATATTTTATCCTATATTACAGTTATTTGTACACATGTCTTAGTTTCTCTACTAGATAAATTTCTTAAGGGCAAGGGATCACATTTTGTTCACCATAGCAGTATGGGAGACAACAGTATGGAAGACAAAGCCTTACACCTTCATAGTAGAAACCAATTCCATTTTTAAAATACATAATTTTATATTTACAAGGCAAAACAATATCTTTCTAATACTTTTTGTCTTCTTTTATGGTCTGATAAACAATGTATACATACATACAAAGTTTATAGCACTAATTAAAGTGCAATTAAAAGCACACACAAACACAAGGAAAATCCAAATGTGAACAATTTTTTGCTATAAGCAGCCGGCACTAACTAGTTTCCACACTCAAATCATTCATCATGTTACTACTGAAAATCGTAAAAATACATGGCATAATGATCAAGTTCCTTTCTACTTAAAGTCTTCCAAATATGTAAAAAATTAACTCAGAGCATATCCCACATATTCTCCACAGCATCTTTTATCTCCTTGAAGAAGGAATTAAGGATTCTTTACACCACACAAGCTGCCCTGATCTCTTCTTTCTGTGACAGTTAACAAACAACTTGGCTTAATCAGGTTTTCTATCTGGAAAGTACAGTCAGGACTTTACATTTCAATGTCTCCTCTGCTTACTTTTAGTTCCTGTGTTGTTCTTAAGTTTTTTAGATCTACGAACCTGTACCAACCACCTAGCCATGAAGGGAAAAAAAGAAAAAATTCTATTCTACTATTCTTTATTGGTTTTAAAAATAACTCGTCTGTCCTCCATGTTCATCAATTTTGTGGGGAAAGAATTTCATGACATCAAAGGTTAAATTCTCATTCAAGTTGAAGATAAAGTGGCTTCGTTGTTTCCATTCGAAAATTTTCTCCTATTTAAAAATGATAAATCTACCTTTCTTAACAGAAAATAATTCTTTCCAATCTGGCTATCTTGGTGATCAAACCATCCTCTTCTTCTATCAGTCTGGGGAAAACTCATTTGAAAATGGGAAAAAAACAAAACAAAAACAACAACAAAAACCCAGTGTTAACTTCCTACAAAGTCCATCAAAAACATTTATTTGACACTTATAATCTCCATCTATCTCCAAGTCAGTCTTCACTGTATAACAAGAGCCTAGTACACTGCCTGACAGAGAGGTATCCAAAATAGATTCAGTAAATGAATGAATGATACGTAACAGGTACTATAATACAACTATAGGTGAAACAACCTTCCTGAGGGTAAACAATTCAGTGGAAGAAGCAGATATAGATTTGAATAAAGTATTTGCTACCAAAAAACATCAGTCTTTTACTTACAAATGGTAACTAATTTTCACATAACAAATTAAATTATAACAACTGCCTCCTAATGAAAGGAGTAAGAGGAGTAAGTTAAAGGTCGATAAGAAATTCTACCTTAGATTTAAATGATCAATTTTAATTACAAAAGTGCTTTCACATCAGTTAACACATTCTCTACCATCACCCCAAGCATTAGTAACTCCAATAACTAAGGCTAAGTGAGATTAAGCAAATTAACCAAATTTTACCTACATCAAGACAAGCTTGATACATTTTTTCAATCCAACTAAATACTTCCGTGCTATCCCCTAAAACTTGTGATTAAAAAGATCTGGTAAAAAATAACAACATTACCAAGAAGTGATCCATGTAGGAAATTTTTTGAATTGTCACTACATACTTTTTGTTTTTGATACTGTTGTACCTTTTATGTATATATATATATATATATATATATATATATATATATATATGTATATATATATACATACACACACACACTTTTTAGTTTCATGAGTTGTCAAGTTACAAAAAATTTTATTTTAAAAAGTAATCTATAATGCCACAGTGACTTCTTAAGTTCTATATATGTAAACAACACTGTATATAAAGAGGAAACTTGAATGTGTCTATATGCATGAGAGTGAAAAAAGACACAAGTAAAAAAGAGACAAAAGTGGGGTTATTATTACCTTGACATCCTACCTCTATTTTTGCTTGCTAATTCTCTACTAGGAAGATATATGAATAATGGCTATTACATGTACAAATCCAAAAAGGCTGAGAATGATTTTTACACTGTACTAAAATCCCACAAGACAATTAAGCTCACCAGAAAGTATTTTACATGTAATTGTAGATTTACAAGGGAGAAGAGGAGAAAAAAAAGAGCAATTCTTAATGACTTCTTAGCTAACTCTCAAATAAGTCAAGGGACAAGAAAATAGGGAAAACAGAGAGAGATAAGAAAATAATGATAAAGTACTGGGAATAAATAAATATATAACTGAAAGTGTGCTCAGACTATTCTGCTAATCCTGTGCCTCTTGCCCCCAGCCTCAGCTTCTGATAAAGACATAACCAAGTATGGACGGGGCTTTCTATTTCTGTAGGTAAGAACTAAGAGCAGGAAATTAACATAAGGTGTAAGTGACAGGGAAATGTTTTTACCTTGATTTACCTGGGATTGCTAAAAGTATTTCCTTGGTCCTTCTATCTTTCTTTTAACTTTTATTATAAATATTTTCAGACATACATAGATGTTGAGAGAATAGTATAATGAACCTAATCACCTCATTCTATCTTGAATTTTTTTTATTTTATTACCCAAATATTTATTTTCCCAATCCTAGAAAATATATCAGCGTAGTATAGTGTTAATTTCTTATTTTTATGCCAGAAAAAGGCATCAGAAAAAGGTAAGTGTTCCCCTAAAAAACATCTGGCTCAGCAATATCAACTTAAATAAATGACCACCAGGAGGAGCTCACCTAAGTATATCTAATGGCCATGGAAACAGTCATTCACAGGCACTTGAAGCAAAGGAAAAGGGAAGGGGCACTTAATAACAGAATGCTTAAATCTGGCTCTACATATTTCAAGTGCCATTATGTCATAACAGAAAGAACTCAATCCACTCAATCTAACCAATTTACTGCAGCCAATACCCAAGACTCACAAAACTTGCAGAAATCAATATTTAGAATTCCCTGGCAATCTGACTGGAGCTATTAAGATAGGTTACACAATTTAATTCTCCAGATTCTGAAAGTCCACCCTCCAAAACAATTTCTTTACAAATTAAATACATTTTTCCAAATCATCATGTGCTCACAACTATTTAAGGTCATAAGCCAGTAACAAAAACTGGAATTTACCATAGTACTGTTCCATAAAGTATGTTAATTTTCAAAGTACATCTTTTTATGATGTATTTTTATATCTAAATTAAATTTTGTATTACTTCAAGAAAAATTCTCCTTCAATAAACTTCAGGAAAATTAAGTACATAAGTAATTATAAAAGGATTTCTTTCTCACTTTTTTCAAGAAGACAGACGTACATGTTTAGATGTGGGTAAAAGTGGAAAGCAGGTGGCGAGACAGACCTGCTACACAATTCCAGAGGCCAACATCAAGACTGCATTCTAGATTTGTTCCAGTAGGTACCATTCACATGGAAAACAATGTGAATGGTGCCACCTAGAGTTGTGCAACTCAACAGAACTATGGGGGAAAAATTAAAACTTATAATAAGCTTCTATCAGTGAACTTATCAGATAAAATACATTTCTTCTGAAAATAAATAGAAGATCGTTAACCATAAATAAGTAGATTTGAGATGATAATGAAAGGGCTCGTTTCATTGCAATTCTTCCCCCTTCTCAGAAAAGGTAGATTTATATGGAATCTACCCCAGGGAGAGCAAGATAGGTAACTTTCACCACACCGCTGTCATTCACACTTGCCTTCAATTTTTATGTCTTGATATTAGTTCATATGTTCTTCTTGTACAAATCAATTTAATTTCCAAAAAGCTGTAAGCAACTTCTCTGAATAATTATAAGTTCCATATGATTTATCTAATTACATTTAACTAGATTTCCAACAATAGAAACAGTGTATCTTGCTAACCAAAATAAAAACTGTTTTAGTTCCCAGGCAATTTGAAAGAGAGAAATGAATGAACAAAGAATATGAGAGCTAATCTTCTAGAAAATATTAACCAATAATAATTTTAAATAAGGAGAAAGAAAATACACTTAATTATTAAAACAATACAAAATGTTAAAGTATGTACCACTTGCCAAAATTCTGCTTCTAGCAGTCTTTAAAATTTTGGCTAATCTTTCTGACAACCAATTGGACAAGTAAAACTTACATTGGTAATATATGGTTCAATAGCTTGAGCTGTCCTCTTCAGTAAAGCCTTTGCCAAATCATATGCTTGCTTGTTTAAATTCTGAAGAAAAAAAAAAAAAACCAGTATCTATATTATACACCACTAACTATGAAAAAGGAAATATTACCTGTATTCAAAAAGCTACTGTTAAGTCAATAAATGAGAAAACTGTTTAAGACTCAATTCGAATAAAAGGGCAACGGCAAAGCCACTTTTCTCCTAAGACTAACTGGTCTAGTAGATCTTAAGATCCCTTCCAAGCAAGGATAATTATATTCTCTTCATATCTTTTTCATAGCATAAGGTAAACCACATAGAAAAGGTCAATAAATGTTTATTAGAAAAGGCGATACTGAGTCACTGTAAAGCTAGTTGCAAAGTCAAATCAGTTCAGCTGAGTACAAATACAGGCTATTTCACTCCAAGACCAAAAGAACCAAAACATCATAAGAGAATGAACTGGGTCCTAGTGTGGGCAGAAACGGGGAACCCACAGGTGGCGAAAGACAAAAGAGTTTGAGGCAGCTATGAGAAACCAGATTTTCCTGAAGCACATCTCAGAGCATAGGGAAGTCCAAGGATATAAGAAACATAACAAGGGAATCCCCTGGCCGTCCAGTGGTTAGGACTCAGCGCTCTCACTGCCGGTGCCCCGGGTTTGAGCCCTGGTCAAGGAACTAAGAAACCACAAGCCATGCAGCACTGCCAAAAAAGAAAAAAAAAAAGAAACATAAATAGTCAAGTATGAAAAGAAAAAAAGTACAAGAAAAAATACCTTAAGAAAATATGTTTCTAAGAGATTTTGATGATGGAAAGAATCATGACCAAAGATCTAAAATGGAATCACTATTCCAGTTTAAACATATTACAGAGAGCAGGAAAAGAGTATATATCCTGAAACTCACATTCAGCGTATTTTTAGATTTATCTGCATTGATGCTTTGTATTGTATCATTTCATTAATATGTAACTCCTGCTTAGTATTTTCATATATAATATGCTACAGCTTATTTACTCATTCTCCTATTCATATACATTAAACTGTCTTGTATTGATACATGCCTCCTTGTGCATATAAGAAATAATTTTCTATAAATACTACCTTTGCCATTTTTCAAATGAGCTGTTTTGTCTTGTTCTTATTTGTAGAGTTTCTCTATACACTAAACATTTGCCAATTACATGCACAACATATCTTAGAGCCCATACCTATGTTTTTACAATGCTTATGGTATCTTAGGACATACAAAAGTTTTCATTTTAATATAACCAAATATATCAATCTTTTCCTATTTGGCTTGTGCTCTCTCTATATTTTTTAAATTCTTTTCTATATTGAGGTTAATTTGTTGTTTTATATTTTCAAATAAAATTTCAAAGATTTGCTTTTCAGATTTAGATCTTTATTCTGCCCATAATTTATTTTTATGCATGGTGTGAAATAAGAATCTTATATTATTTTCCATACGGATATTCAAGTCCATTATTCCCTCCAATGACTTCCCTGTAATACTCACACTCTCAAGTTTCTATACAACCATGTACCCATTTGTAAATTTTCCATTACTTCCATATGTCCCTTTGTCTATTACTGCCTGATTACAGTCAAAGGGGCATATGGAAATAATGTCTTAACACCAGGTAAGTAAGTCCCCGCTTTCTTATTCTTATTCGAAAACCGATTTGTCAAACTACACACACAGGTACATATACACACGCAATACACATTCACAATTTCTATTTTGATTAGGTTATCTATTAGTATGCAGAGGAATGAAATTACTGTGATACTGAGTTTCCCATCACATAAACATAACAAATCATGCAACATGTTTAAGTCGTCTCTTACACTTCTCCAACAACTGTAATAATTTTGAACATTAAGGTCATGCACATTGTTAATAAATTTCTAAGTAGCTCAAGTCTTTGTTAAAGCTACAAATAAAAATTTTTTGAAATTATACTAACAGATTTTTATATATTGATCTTATATCTAGCGACTTTGCAGAATTTTCTTATTTGTTCTAGAAACTAATCTGTACACTGTTTTGTGTTTTCTGCACAGGCAGTCATAACATCTGCAAATAATTTCAGTTTTGTTTCTTCTTTCTAATCCTTTTATCTTTTGTCTTCTTTTACTCCACTAACTTAAGGATTCTAGTTAATGCCGATTCGAAATAGCATACTTGACTTTTTCCTGAGTAGAAGTGACATCTTGACAATGTTCCTAACTTCAAAGAAAATGTTTCAGCATTTCACCATTAAGTGCAGTATCATACATAACCTTATCAATTTAAGGAAGTTCCTTTCTATTTCAAATATGTTAATATTTTTTATCATAAGTTATACTGAATTTTATCAAATGGTTTTCTTATACATCTATTGATATTTTTTCTCTTTGTTCTGTTAATTTCCACAAATATTTTTTAATGTTAATCCATCTTTGAATTCCTAAAATTTAGCCAGTTTGCTCATCACCAATATTACTTTATATCATTCTGGATAGTGTCCACTATTATTTTATATTGGATTTACATGAATGTATTATAAATTAAATTAGCCTATTACCCTCCTTTCTTGAACTTGGTTTTCTCTCATTTTCCCTATGAAGACTATATTCTGCTCATAATGTGAATTGTGGAGCATGCCTTCCTCTTCTATAATCTGAAAAGGTTTGCTGAATATCAGGATTATATGGCACTTAAATGATTAATAGAAATCTCCTGGTGATGAGTTTAAGTTCCTTCATGCTTGGTTTGAGTTCTGCTGCTGTTGCTATTATTACTGGCATTGTTGTTTGGGAGGAAAGATTTTTGTTTGTTTTATGGATATAGTTTTTAAAACCAGTTAAATTTCTTTTATTGGTTAAAGGATATTCAAGATTTTCTCTCTTGAGAAAAATTGGCAAGTTTTAATTTCTAGAAATTTGTTTTGTCCAACTCCAAATATGTTAGCATAAAATACTGTTCATGGAATTTTTGATCTTTTTAATGCCTGCTGTTCCTCATTTCATTCTAAAACTGTATATTAATACCATCTCCCTTTTTCTGATTCAAACTGCCAAGGGTATGCCTATTTAATATACTTTTCGAAGTACCAACTTTAGGTTTTTCTGAAATGTCACTGTGAATCCCACAGGTTTTAATATGTATCATTTTAATTATCATTTCTAAATTTCTTATAACTGCCATCATGATTTACTCTTTTGACAGATTAATTATGAGTGCTACAGGCTTGTTAGTTTTGTGTTTTAAAATCCTCAAGAACTGTTGGTCTATTTGATTTATAATCAATTGGAAATGTATTAAAATGGCCCACCAAATTGTGAGTTTGTTTCTCCCTATAATTCTTACAATGTATGCTTTATATATTTTCAGCCTATGTGAATACAAGTTTAGGCATCTTCCTGAGAACTAAAACTTATCGTTGTATAACACCCTTCTTTACTTGGTAAAGACTGTAACATCTAAAATCAATACAAGTTACTTCAGCTTTCCTTCAGTTAGTATGTGCCTGGCACAGCAAATCTTTTTTCCATCCTTTTAGTGACAACCTTTTTATGACAGTATTTTTGTATCTCTTATTAACAATGACCAGTTGGATTATTTTTAATCTAATCTGACAACCTGAAGTAGTAAATTTGGGCCATTTACATTTATTGTAATTCTTCCTTGCATTGTAATCCTTAAAATTTTAACATGAATACTTCATTTAAAGTTCAAAGTAGGGTTTCCCTGGTGGCATAGCGGTTAAGAACCCACCTGTCGGGGACTTGCCTGGTGGTGCAGTGGTTAAGAATCCACCTGCCAATGCAGGGGACATGGGTTCGAGCCCTGGTCTGGGAAGCTCCCACATGTCGCAGAGCAACTAAGCCCATGCACCACAACTACTGAGCCTGCACTCTAGAGCCCACGAGCCACAACTACTGAGCCCGTGTGCCACAACTACTGTAGACCACGCACCTAGACCCCGTGCTCTGCAACAAGAGGAGCCACCACAATGAGAAGTCCACGCACTGCAATGAAGAGAAGCCCCCGCTCACCACAACTAGAGAAAGGCCGCACACAGCAACAAAGACCCAACACAGCCAAAAATAAATTAATTTTAAAAAAATAATAAATTTCAAAGTAAATCAATAGCTCTATACTCCTGATCATCAGCAAGATCATATCACTCCTTGACTCTAGTAAGCCATTCAATCTTTTTTTTTTAATTAATTTATTTATTTATTTATTTATTTATTTATGGCTGCATTGGGTCTTCGTTTCTGTGCGAGGGCTTTCTCCAGTTGCGGCAAGCGGGGGCCACTCCTCATCACGGTGCGCGGGCCTCTCACCATCGCGGCCTCTCTTGTTGCGGAGCACAGGCTCCAGACGCGCAGGCTCAGTAATTGTGGCTCACGGGCCTAGTTGCTCTGCGGCATGTGGGATCTTCCCAGACCAGGGCTCGAACCTGTGTCCCCTGCATTGGCAGGCAGACTCTCAACCACTGCGCCACCAGGGAAGCCCAAGCCATTCAATCTTACATGTTATTTTTATCCAGTGGTTTAGGACCATTTTGTTAAAATCCTTTTAATTAATCATTATAATTATTATTGCTACTGTTTTTGTTTTATATATCAGTTCTTATTTAGAGCATTTCATTGTTCACCAATACTTCTTACACTTCACTTCTTTCAAGTTCAATTTCCATTATTCTAAAGTACTCAAATAGTAGTTCTTTCAGGAAGAATCTATTGACAAGTTGTATATTTAATGTCTTAATTTCACTCAAATTGGATAGCAACTGTGTGCATGCATATACAGTTATTTTATCTCAGTACTTTGGAAATATAGGTCCATTATGTTCTGGCATCTATCCTTGCTACTGAGAAGTCAGCAATCAGTTTAATGTTTATTCCTTGGTAAGGGATATGTCTTTTCCCTCTGGATGCTTTATAGATTATTTCTATTTTGTCATTCTACAAATTCTCCAGGATATGCCTACACTGGGATTTATTTTTATTTATTCATGACACTTTTGTTACCTAACTCATAAATTTACGCTTTTCATCAGTTCTAGAAAATTTTAAGCAAATATCTAACTTGAATATCATCTCTTCTCCATTCTTACTCGGTGTTCTGCATCACTTTTAAATATACTGGACCTTTTCATTCTATTGTTATGTTTTCCTTAACTTTATCTCACTGCATCTGTACAATTTCCTCAGATCTATCTCCTAGTTCTCTAAATATCTTTTATAATCCAAAAAATACTTTGATTTCTATGAACATTTTTCATTTCTACTTTTTTTTCTAACCGTACCTTCTTCTCCTTTCATATATCTAGCTATCATACTTTTTAACTCTTATGCTTCTAGATATTAAAACATAAAATTGTTATCTTTAATCCTTTTAAAGGTATTTAGTATTTTTATCTAATAAATATATTATCTGAATTTTTACTTAGTATCTGATTTTCAGTATTGATGGACTTCTTAAAAGTTTGGAAATTTTGGATTATGAGGTCATTTTTAATGAAGCATTATTTCTGTGAAGGCTGTGTAGCTATAAATTTAAGTTATATCTTTCCAAAAAGGTCTTAATTTTACAGAGACCTTTATACTGGTGAATCACAGAACCATATTTCCAACTGCTTACTAGAGTGTTAGTCATTTTCAAAGAACGAAACACACAAAAACACACACAACACACACACAACTTGATTAATATCACCCAGGCAAGAAATACTGGTGTCATCAACATATCTTTTTCTCCAAGTTAGTAAAGACTTCCCTTTTAATTTCACCCCTCCCCGCCATCTACACTATCACTGTCTTTTACCTAAGGCCTTATTTGGTTGTGTAACTCCCAACATATAAAGTTACATAATAGCATCAAAGTAGCTATTAATGTGTTCCTTGAAACATAATCCTATACAAAACTGAGTTATTACAGATACTTTATCACATGTACTAAATCTGTTATCTCTTCATTTAATTAGTGACTAATAAGTGTATCATATTTTATTAAACACAAGTGATGTTCATTAATATTAATCAATAAAAGCCTCCAAAACTATAAAGCAGGATAAATTGCATTTTAAACGTAAGCAAATTCTGGACCCTAATATTAACAGGCTTTTGATATATTTCAATATATATTGCTACTTACCTTATGGGCAGGTACCAGATTTACCAAAACTGTATCCAAAAGCTCCTGAGATACTGTATCACCTTCACAAATAATAGAACTCATGAGATCCACCATATGCATATGAACTTTCTGATTGTGGCCGTTGCTGAAATTCAAAATTGATATTTCATTTAAAGTATATCTGAAATTTATAAGATTTAATCATAACATAGAACATTACACTTTATTTTAAAATGATACTCAGGTATTAATTAAATCAAATTCTACATATTCATTTAAAGCTTCCCTCTCTTCCAAATCTTACAATAGCATCCAAAATATTTTTTAAATTACATTTCCAGGGCTACTTTTTCCTAATTTTTACCAGTCTCACAATCAAAAGTAATTAAATCAAATGCAACTTTAGTTTTGCCTTAAATTCAGAAAATCAAACTACTTTGCGGAAGTTAATTCTAGTAGATAAATTTAAGGAATACACAAAGAACTCAACTATTCACATGAATTAAGGAGTCAGTAATATGTGATTTAAATAAAAGAAAATAATATAATCCAAAAAATATTTTTATATTGGCTATAGATTACCTTATGCCACTCTTATATTATTCTCTACAGTACAGAATTAAGTTGTATTCATTGTCAAAACATCTATAAAAATCATGTTAATGAGTTCTTAAGTTATAACTCTTAGCCTTCCAATATTCATCATAGTAAACACAGTTTATGCAGATTCACCTGTAAGTTAAAAATTCTTTACATTTAAAAAAAGATTATACTCTTTGTAAAGTAAACTTACTTTATAACTGAAAATAATGTTCTGTATAATTGTGTAAAAATTTCATTGCTGTCTTCCAACTCAAAGCATATGTTATATGACTTGACCCAAGCAATGTTCTAAAAATAAGACATAAAAAAGGAAAAGGGTAAGATTTTAATTAGTAAAAATATACAAGCACAAAACCCAGTTTAAAATGTCATCTCAAGATAGAATATATTGCTTACCTCAAGCAAATAAAAATACCTATTGAATTGTGGGCTCTTTGTATCCTCTAGCCCCTTTAACTGCCTTGTTATAAACATAAATATATCCTTAAAAAAAAAAAGACAAAGTTTTGTTTAGATTATGAAAATATCCACTAAATTCCTAAAGATAATTCAGCACTCATGTGTATCTATCATGATAAATTATAAAGAACCAGTTTAAAAAAATTCTACTTGACTGGAATTTTTTAAATGTGCATCATCATGAAAACACCAAATATCTTACTGCCCTTTAAAGGAAAACGGTAAATCATTTACCATGATCTTAAAGTAGAGAAAGAAAAACACCTTACTGTAGGTTAAAAAAAACAGACCTGAAAATGGAGTAAACTAAAATTTATGCTGTCATTAGAACAAACAGGTTGCAATGACTGAGAGCTGAACTGATCCGGTTTGCTGGAATAGCACTATATATGGTAATTATATAGCAAGCACATGGTTTAGGAAACTTGAAATTCCAAAATAAAATCACCAAGTGAGGAGACAATAGATTGCAGAAGCTTAAAAATTATTTAAAGACCCACAGAAGTTAACTCGTCAAGCTTCCTACCTTGTCATTATAACTACTTGTTTTTCCCTACCATTTATCAATCTATCCCCATCTCTTGCTTTTGGTTTTTTACTGCACACCCCTTTATACCTGGGTAAAGATAAGTTCAATATCACTTTGAGTCAAATTTTTATGAAGACAGTTTTGAAAAATTTGGAAAAGGTTAAAATTATTAAAGTTAATTCTACAAAGGAAGCATGCTAATCAATCAAAAAGAAAAAAGAAAAAAATGTTTCCTTTGTAAGTAAAACGATAAACAAGCATTTCTTAAAAGGGAAGAAATAGAAAATGCAGATTACTGAGTAGCTTTTCAAGAAAAATACTATCACAAGTACATCCTTCAAAAATGGTTACTTTAAAAAAAGAAAGTTACTTTGTTAGTAGTACTGTATAAAATATGTTCTCCATGAACGAACCCTTTCTGGTTTGACTAAGAGAGAACAACTGCTGTACTGACTCTACCTGGAAGTGGAAAGACAATATTCATTGATCATCTCTCTAACAAGCACTGACCTAAACATGAAGCTGGGTATATAAAAAGGGTTTTCTGATGACAATAACAATCACTCCAGTTTTTAAGAAGCAACTCCCTGAGTTCAAGAACCGAGTCTGGGTTGTTTTTCACCAAGGTAAACCCAGTTCCTGACATATAACTAACATCAATATTTGTTAAATAAAATAAACCTAAATTGTTTTTTTGTTCCATACTGGGTAATCTTCCTAGGGACTCATTTCCTAACCAACAGTTTCCACAATTATCTTTTATTATTGTTGGCTTTTCTAATTTTCTTCTAACTTGCCTTATTCAATAAATTTTTGCACAGCTCTACTTATTTTCATGCTTTCTACCCACTGGATTAATCATGCTATTCCCCTTTTCTCATCTTTTAAAAATTATTTCATTCACATGCCTTTACTTACAAATACCATAACCAAGTACTAAGTGTGCTTTCTACCTTTCATTAAAATTTTGTTCATTGTATTTTCTTCAAAACAATTCACATCACACCTTACATTAAGTGAATTAGGATTCATATATTATAAGTTCAGATTTACACTAAATACTGTGTTTTAAGTAATGAACATGGTCTTCAATATGAATTTTTAAAAAGGAAAAGGAAGTGTCCCCAACTGATAGTGAAATACCACTAATGATGACATAATATAAAAAGTATAGGGAATTCCCTAGCGGGCCAGTGGTTAAGACTCGGCGCTTTCACTACTGTGGCCTAGGTTCAGTCCCTGGTCAGGGAACTAAGATCCCATAAGCTGTGTGGCGTGGCCAAAAAAAAAAAAAAAAAAAAGTATAGAAAACACTTTACTAATCAACTTCTTATTCTGAAGATCAGATATTGTTTTACAAAATTAAATACTAATGGGGGGGGAGGAAATTCTACAGAAAACAGAAGTACAATAGTTTAACAAAAGACTGCTGCAGCTAATGTCAAAGAATCCAAAGAAATAATCTAAATACTTCAATTCCCATTTTAGTCAGAAAGATAAAGTATCAGTCAATCTTGGCACTTCTTTTAATCAGTACTTGCCTTTAATTTATCAGGGGATGTGTAAGGAGCTTCAGGAGCATAAATCCTAAAAATATCAGCAAGGCAGCAGGCTACCAGTAATCGAACATCTTTATCAGGATGCTTGAGGAAAAAATCTGAAGCAAGATGTAAAGCTAGGTTTAAATAGAGCTCCTTTTCTTCTTCAGAGTCCTGGTCCATATCCATGAAAGTTTTCACAACCATCTATATAAAAACAAAATAATCAAATAATGAAATCCTCCATGTAAAAATATATTCATTTGAAATAAAAGCCATATTAATTACAAAGGTTAACTTCCAATAAATACACTTTCATGTTTCCCCTAAAAGTTTCTATCTGAGAGAACAAGACCTTTCTGAACTATAGGGTAAGTACAAATTTTCTTTAAAAGACTAAATAAAATACTTTTCATTTACCCGTCACACCGGCTAACCAGATTTTAAAAGTTTAGAAGTAGCTTAACATAGTACTTCCAGTCTCACTTTTACAACACTGAGCTAAAAAAGAATATATAAACAGATTCAAGAAAGGATGACAAAGATGCATCCCTAAACATTAAAAAGCTACCATGAAGTAACTACTGTAGCATCCAATTAAATATTTCTTGTACCACAGTTAAAGAGAATATGATATGGTCATTTCATTAGTAGGACTCAATGGCATGTATGGAGTGAGCAGAAGAAAGCAAACATTTACATAAAAGAAGTGGGATGGAAACAACAATGGTGAAAAATCATATAGTTTGAATTCTGTGAAGAGCTTTCTCTAATTTTAGTATCAGCAGTCACAAGGAAGCCTCAGTCTGTACTATTCCTACTTCACATAAGACTTGACAAAATTGCTGAACTCGTCAGGGACATTTAAACACAACTCTAATGCAAAGGTGACCATCTGGCATCCACTAGGTGGCGCTACAAATACTAATCAACAAGTAGGGCTGGACTTGGTCTTTGAGACATACTGCATGGATTTCCACTCTGCTGTAGAGTTAGACTTCTGAGTAATGAATTGCCCAATGTATTACTGAATTCTCAGAGCAGCTGTGGGTAACAGTGTTCCTCACAGAGCAGACCCTCAGTTCTACTATACCAGAGGCCAGAACCATCAGTAGACTTATCTTTCCAGTCTGACCCTACAATTAGTTTAAGGGTACTATGTCCAGGGCTACTCTCCTAACTTTTTAATTTTATTACTTTTAAGATATATGCTTTGATGGCTTTGATGGATTACGAAAAAAGACAAAAAAAAAAAAAAGAGCTATATGCAAGGAACTCTTTCTTTCCCTGGAATCGCGTCACAAGAGTGAGAGATTAAGTATATTTTGAATAAAATGTTATAAGAAATTCTATAAATTATATAAACAATGACACTTTACATATTAACAAGTTTTTATAACTTATAAAACTTATACCTGTACTTGTACATATCAAAAATTACCATCATCCCACATTAAATCCTTCCTATATTTCTCCAAGACGGTTGCTAAAAACAGTGGAAAGTGTAAATCAAGAAAAAAAAAAAGAAGAAAAGTAACCAGATTATTGCTTAGCAGAAATGTCTACAAAATAATGAAAGCTTACTACAAGCACTAAATGTGAGCACTGTGGAAATCATTCCACCAAAACTATCAATAAAGTTTATTCAAGGGCTAGATAATGGGAATTCCTCAATACTGTGACCAACTCAAATGGTGTTATAAAACTCACGAATAACTCATATATGAGTCCTCTAAATTAAAAAAGATGTCTGAGAAAATAACATCCATAAAAGACACTAAATGCTAAAAGCTTGTAAATATAGTCTCTGTCTGTGTTTAATGTTCACTTCTTAGCAAACAATAAGGATGATATCATTGCTGAAATATAAAAAATCTGAGGAAATAAATGTATTCTTTCTCTAAAAACTTAATAGGTCAAGAAACTCTAAATACATAGAAATGAAAAATGTCATATCTAGAGTTTGTAGCTTAACCATTTTTAATAAAATATACACAATTACCAACTAGATAAAATATCCACACACTGGTAAATTTAATCTGCTCAAAGATGTCTTTTGCTTTGAACAATAAACACCTTATATCTGACATTCTAATACTTTATGCACAGGATATAATACTAAGACTTTATGTGAAACTTATAATAATATTAGGGTCTTTTTTACTCTAATAAATAAACCATGCAGCAATAAAGTAGTACTTTAAGGCTCCTGGGCCTTCAATGATTAATTAAGGCAAGTCTTTTACACTTGAAATACAGGTAAATATTGATACTAATATAACAAGCAACATGTCTAGGTAGATACAACATTGAACTGAAAAAAATGCTCAAAAATAAAGACCATCTGAACTAATCAGCTTAACAATCTTCTTGGCCACTCTGCTCTTTTAACCATTATAATTACGGAGACTATCACTGCCTCGAAGACAAAGAAGAAACATTATTCAAACAAATATGAAGAGAGTCTAACCATACAGTGACTGCCTCACAAATGGAAGTTCACCATCAATCTTGACTCACTGCTGCACATCAGAAGCAGAGAGCTAAAAGTAAAGCTCTTTAACCTACTTTCAAAATACAGGAAAGTAAAATACAGCCTTAGTATTCAGAAGAATTAAAATTTCTTGTCTCAAATTAAAATGGTTGCTTTTATAAAATAAATGAGATATAGGAGAAGGAGACAACTTTCTACAGATAATAATGAGTATAAGTGTATTGTGGATTTGTTCTTTATACCCAAGTAGAGGCAGTCCTAGAAAATCTAAGCTTCACCTTTCTAATTGCGCTCCCATTAACAATAGCTAAGGAAACCCTACAGTTCTTTATCTACTCCACTCTCTTAGCTCCTAATTACAGCTAATTAGTTTGGCCATGAGACATTTTCTGCTTTGATTTGCTTGAAGTTGCCCTAACAAGATACAGCTCTATGTGATTTCCACAGGTGTCCTCCCACAACTCTGCTTATCCTAAATGGATGTCCAAAGGACATAACCCAATTTTACTCACCTTTAACCGTCTCACCATTTCCTCTTTAGATATTTTATCTGAGATTTCCTTGACACCAGGAGGATAGGTAATTTTTCCATCATTGGTCCTTGTCTTTGAATGAGCCATGATGGAAATATTTTTACCCCTAAAACGAGAAAACTATTAGATGCAAACCAAAAAATAAGTATTAACAACATTCATAATAAACATGGAAAGGAGTCTCTCCCTACAAAAAATTATAACTACTTCCTAATTTATAGTAATTCACTTATCTAATTAATGAAAATCATTTTACTGAATATTTCCCCAATTTTTTAGATGTTATTTTTACATTCATTTCCATTAGTGGCAAGCCAGGTTATTTGCACTGACCCTCCAACAAAAAAACTGTAAGTGATTTTATTTATTTATTTACTTACTTATTTACATATATATAAATACACTCAGCATTTTTTTTAATAGCACCACAAATTACTTGGGCCAAAATCTAAGAGAATTCAGGAACCCAGAGAACTAACTTACACCCTGAAGGCATCTGCCAACCCTGACAAATCTAGAGCTCAGTTTTGGTGATCTTATTATGGAAAAAGGACAGAGTCCTGTCAAGGAAGAACATCAGAGACCCTCTTGACATTAATGTAGAATACTACCCCAACCCAAAAAAGATAATACCTGCAAAGGAGAAAATTAAACCAAGTCAACATGTGCCCATGCTGCCATTACCACCCACAAGGGACAGCGGAGAAGGCTGCCTTGGTATTAAGCAGAGCAAAGTAATAGCAGATACAAGGGAGGAACAGCTAATTAGTTTTGGCCATAAGCCTACACATTTGCTGAGGTTCACACTGCCTACATAGTCCAGAGAACCTCAACACAAGAACTCAGTGACCCCCAACTGGTAGCACCCCCAAGCACCTAATATAAGTACATTCAAGCCCTCCTAGAGAAGGGCACCTTCATCCTACACTTCAAACAATCCCCATATGATGTTTCTAGGACAATGAGCATTATCAAGTCAAAAACAACCAAGCATCTAAGCAAGCAAGGCACAATGAGCAAGAACCAACAGAAATACCAGACCCCCCCAAAACTTCAAATATTACAATCATCAAACGGATTAGAAAACTACTATACAGTTAGCCCTTGAACAACATCGGTTTGAACTGCATGGGTCCACTTATACACAGAGCTTTTTCAATAAATACTACAATACTACACAGTCTATGGTTGGTTGAATCCGTGGATGTTTATAACAGTGGATATAAAGGGTCAAGTATAAAGTTATACATGGATTTTGAACTGCGGTTGGGGGAGGGTCAGCACTCCTAACCTCATTTGTTCAAGGGTCAAATGCATTTATAATTTTAAAGAAATAAAAGATAAGTTTAAAAATCTACAAGGAATAAAAAATTATACAGTAAATTAAAAGATATGAACAAAAAAGACCTACTAAAAATGAAAAAATACAAAAATTGAAAGTAAAAACTTAATGGATGAGTTTATTAGCAGATTAAGAAAAGCTATGAGACTTAATGAACTACAAAAGATGTCCGAGGAAATTATCCAAAAATACAGAACAGAGAAACATAAAAATGCAATACACAAAAGAAAAAGTAAAATAGTTTAACTTATGATTCATGGGAGTACCAGAAGAAGAGGAATAAGGCAGAGGCCTCTCTATGAGGTGAATATCATAAATACCAATTCACAAATTCAAGAAGCCAAACAGAATTAAGTTCAAAATAATAATTCCAAAAAAACAAACAAAACAAAAAAACAAAAAAACCTTATAGCAGACATATTACCTTCAAAGGAACAGTATTTAAACTAATAGTGACTTCTCACTAGCAACAATATAAACCAGTAGACAGCAAAATGTCACACGCAATGTGGTTAAAGAATATAATTGCAAAGCTGAAGTTTACATCCAAGGAATATAATTTTTAGGAATACAGTGAAATAAGGACAAATGAGCCAAACAAAACTTGAAATGTATAATAAGTTACTATATATAGTACTTAGAACAATATATAACATATATCAGTATATTATAATATGGTAAATATGGTGTACATGATCACATTAAAAGATCAAGATTTTTAAACTTCAATATAGAGAGCTTACAGAAACAATTTAAAATAATGATATGAGATACTGAAAGTAAAAGGATGGAAAAAAAGGATGCAAACACTAAACAAAATAAAGCACTTAAGCTAAACATAAATTAACAAGCATAAATAAGTAGGCCCCAAGATACACTCCTTGGTATTTACTCAACGGAAACACATACCTGCGTCCACTACAAGACATAAAAATGTTCATAGCGATACCGTTCATACTAGTCAAAACAGAAAACAAAAATACCTATCAACAGTGGAATGAAGATATATTGTAGTACAGTCATACAATGAAATACAACACAGTTTTGAGAGTGAATAAGCTACTACTTCACACAATATGGATTAACATTACAAAGAAAGTTAGGTGAAAGAAGCCAGATATAAAACACTATACATAAAATATGACTACATTTCCAGAAGAATTCAAAAATAAGGAAACATAGCCGATGATGTTAAAAGTCAGAAGAGTGAATTCCTTTGGTGGGAGATGTAACTGAAAGAGGAGTAAGAGAATATTTCTTGGGTACAGGTAATGTTCTACTTATATATCTGGATGCAGGTCACACTATTGTTTTCACTTTGTATAAAGTCACAGAGCTAGCCATTTATAATTTTTACACTTTTCTGAATTATGCTATACTTCAACAACAAAAAAGAAAATCTCCAAACATTTAAAAATTTAAAGTGCTTTCTAAGAATCAATGGATCAGGGGTAAAGAAAAAAAAAAAAAGCATAAGATCAACAAAGTAAAAAGTCACAGGCCAATCAATCTTACAATTTTTGACATAAAAACATTTAAAAATTTAGACAAACTGGAGAAAATCTATACCTTACCAAAATTTACTCAAGAAGAAAAAATGCCACTAAGAAAGAAAACCAATAATCAATAAATCTTTCCACAAGGACAAATATTCAAGTCTACATGACTTTACTAATGAGTTCTATCAAATAACTGAGGAAGAAATAATTCCAATGTCATATAAATATTTCCAAGGACTAGAAAACAAGGGAATCCTTCCCGACTAATTTTATGTAACTAACTAGCATACCCATGATACCAAAACCCAATGAGAAAAATAAAAGGAAAAAAAATCACAGAACAATCTTTTCTGTGTTTACAAATACAGTATTTTTAAATAAAATACTGAGAAAACAAATGTAGCTACATATAAAAGATTGGGTTTAATCCAAAGAATGCAAGGTTGAATTCACCATATTAACAGATTAAAAAAGAAAAACCATGTGATAATGTCAAAAATGAAGAGACAATGATAAGAATTCAACATCAATTCTTGACTATAAAACAAAATAGAAGAAAAAGCTCAACAAAGTAAAATTTATATGAAAGTTTCCTTTATCTGAGAAAGGTAGGGTGCTATAAACACCCTACAGCATAAATCACATTTATTGATGATCTTTTGACCTGTAAAAACACACCTGCTATCACGACTTCTATTTGACACTGCAATAGAGATGCTAGTCAACACAGGAAGAAAAAGGTATCAAATATAAAGATAAAAAGTAAGGAACAAAACAGTCATTACTTGCAGATTACATGATTATGTATACAGAAACTCCAAAGATTTATAGATAAAACATCAGAATTAATAAAACTGAGTTTAACAAGGTTGTAGAGTAGAAAAATCAATATGCAAACATCAATTACCTATAGCTAACAAAATACTTCACAGCAAAAGACTGAATAATTCCTCTCAAAATCAGAAACAAGACAAGGATGTCTGCTGTCACCACTCTTATTCAACATAATACTGGAAGCCCTAGCCAGCACAATATGGCAAGGAAAAGAAAATAAAGGCATAGAGATTGGAAAGGGAAAACTAAAATCATCCTTACTTCCAAATGACATGACTGTCTATACAACCAATTCCAGGGGAATCTTAAAAAAACAAAAACTAGTTCATCAGGATTACAGGATATATTGGACTTCCCTGGTGGCTCAGTGGTTAAGAATCCACCTGTCAATGCAGGGGACACAGGTTCAAGCCCTGGTCTGGGAAGATCCCACATGCCGCAGAGTAACTAAGCCCGTGTGCCACAACTACTGAGCCTGCGCTCTAGAGCCTGCAAGCCACAACTACTGAGCCCATGCGCCACAACTACTGAAGCCCGCGCACCTAGAGCCTGTGCTCTGCAACGAGAAGCCACCGCAATGAGAAGCCCACACATCACAACGAAGAGTAGCCCCCGCTCGCTGCAATTAGAGAAAGCCCATGCACAGCAACGAAGACCCAACAGTCAAAAATAAACTAATTTTAAAAAAAAGATTACAGGATATAAAGATCAACATAAAAAATCAATTTTATTTCTATATACTACCAAGAAACAGAAACCAAAGTTAAAAGTGCAATACTACTTTCAATCACTACACCCCCATTAATAAAACGTTTTAGTGCAAACCTAACAAAACATATACAGAAAAATATATATATATATAGGATTGGTATGCTGAAAATTACAAACCACTGATGAAAAAAACCCACATAAGATCTAAATGAATGGAGAGATATACTATGTTCATGGACTGAAAGACTCAAGATTCTTCCCCAAATTGATCTATAGATTTAGGGATTCTAACAACATCCCAGCAAGATTTTTCATAAATAGAGACAAGCTTATTCCAAAGTTTACCTAGGAAGACAAAGGAACCAGAAGAGGTGAGCTAATTTTAGAATGAAGTGGGAGGAACTCATTCCACCAAACTTTAAAATTTCCTATATAGCCAGAGTAAACAAGACAATGTGAATTTGGCAGAAGAACAGACACACAGATCAATGGAACAGAACAGACAACCCAGAAAGAGATCCACACAAGCACGTCCAACTGATTTTTTTTTTACAAAGAAGTACTGAAGCCAGGGAAAGAGTTTTTAGAAATGACACCAAAAGCAAGATCCATAAAATTAAAAATTGATATATTGGACTTCAAAAATTAAAATCTTTTACTCTGTGAAAAACTGTTGAGAATGAAAAGATAAGCTACAGAATGGGAAAAAATATTGAAAATACATACATGACAAAGGACTTATATCTAGAACTCTCAAAAGGATACTATAAAAAACCAAACAACCCAATTACAGGATGGGCAAAAGACATGAACAGACATCTGAATAGGATATACAGATAGCAAATAAGCACATGAAAAGATATTCAACATCATTAATCATTAGGGAAATGCAAATTAAAACCACAATAAAATATCATTATATACTATTAGAACGGCTAAAATAAAAAATAGTGATAATATCAAACATAGGCAAGGAAGCAAAGAAAATGGATCTATCACACATTGCTGGCAGAAATGTAAACTAGTACAGCCATAATTGAAAACAGTCTGGCAGTTTTTCATAAAACTAAACATGTATTTACTATACAAACCAGAAACTGCAGTCTTCGGCATTTATCCCAGAGAAATGAAAGCTTCTATTCAAACAAATCTGTACAAGAATGTTTATAGCAGCTTTGTTCATATACCTTAAAACTAGAAGTAATCAAAATGCCCATCAATGGGTGAATGGTTAAACAAACTCTGATAGATCTGCATAATGAAATACTACTTGGCAATAAAAAAAAAAACTGTTTTACTGATAAATGCAATAACTTATCACTGAAAGAGCCAATCTCAAAAGGTTATATACTGTTATGCTCCCATTTATTTAACATCCTCAAAAATCACAAAACTATGGACATTGAGGACAGATTAGTGGTTGCCAAGGAGCATGGATGAGCATGACAAGTAACACAAGGGAATTCCTTTACAGTTCTGTATGTTGACTGTAGTGGTGGTGAAATGAATCAACACATGGGATCAAACTACACAAAACTACACATTCACATACAGGGAGAGAGAAACAGTGAGAGCAAGAGCAAGAGCGAGCGAGCATGCAAAAAAGTGAGAAAACTAAGGTCTGTAATCTAATCAACAACACCATGCTAATGTTAATTTCCTAATTTGATATTGTGCTACAAGTTACATAAGATGTCACCACTGGCAGATGGATGAAGGGTTCACAAGACTCTAGGTAGTATTTTTGCAACTTTATGTCCATAATTATTTCAAAATAAAAAGGTTTTAAATGCACAACAATCAATTATATTTATATAATAGCAACCAAAAACTTTAAAAATACAATTCACATTGAAATGCATAAACTACCCAGGAATTAATCTAACGAAAGATGTGTTTTACAGAGAAAAATCATAAGGCTTTATTGGTAGAAGTTAAAGAAGATTTAAATAAATAAAGAGATATCTTGTTCACAGAAGTCTCAAATATTATAACGACAGCAGATCTTCCCACACTGATTATGGAGTCACTACAATCCCAATCAAGCCCAGGTTTTGATATTTAAAGAAAGATGACAAGTTTAATTTTTTAAACTGGTAAGTTTACATGACATGTAAATTCAAAAAGCCAAGAATAACAAGATATTGAATACTTAAGAAAAACACAGTGAATGGACTTTTCTACCAGATATCAGATCCCTTTAGAAAGCTAAAGTAATTTAGATGGTGTGGTATTGGAGCAGAAAAAGATCAATGGGAAATATTAGCCCAGAAACAGACCCACACAATGTGAAATGTAATATATGAATACAGTGGCATGGCACATCAGTGAGAAAAGGAGAAAACAAAATTAGAAGTTCTAAATATTGCTTAATATTTTAACAATATTAAGTCTTCCAATCCATAAACACTGGATGTCTTTCCATTTATCTGTCTTCTTTTATTTCTTTCACCAATGTACTGTAGTTTCCAGTATATAAGTCTCTTACCTCCTTGTTAATTTCTAAGTAATTTGTTCTTTTTGATGCTATTATGAAGGGACTGCTTTGTAAATTTCTTTTTCATATAGTTCATTGTTAGTACATAGAAATATAACAGATTTGTTCACTTTGTATCCTGCAACTTTACTGAATTTGTTTATTAGTTCTAAGAGTTGTAATAGGGTCTTTAGAATTTTCTACATATAAGATCTTGTCATCTGCAAACAGATTAAATTTTACTTCCTCCTTTCCAACATGCATGCCCTTTACAGTCAGCCCTTCACACACGAGTTCCACATCCTCACAGTCAACCAACCGCAGATTTAAAATATTCCCAAAAACATTCCAGAAAGTTCCAAATGGCAAAATTTGAATTTGCCACATACAGGCAACTATTTATGTTGAATTTATGCTGTATTAGGTATAAGTAATCTAGAGATGATTTAAAACATACGGGAAAATCTTGTTATATGCAAATACTACACCATTTTATACAAGGGAATTAAGCATCCTTGGATTTTGGCATCCAAGGGGGATCCTGGAACCAATCCCTGACAGATACCGAGGGACGACTGTATTTCTTTTTCTTGCCTACTTGCTCTGGCTAGGGCTGCTAGTACTATAGTGAATAGAAGTGGCAAGAGTGGATATCCTTGTCCTGTTCCTGATTTAAGAGGAAAAGTTTTCCATTTTTCACCACTGAGAAATGCAAATCAAAACCACAATGAGGTATCACTTCACACCTGTTAGGATAGCCAAAAAAAACCACGAACAAAAGATTTGAAAAGTTTTGGCAAGGATGTGGAGAAATGGGAACCCTTGTACATTGTTGGTGGGAATGTAAAATGATGCAACCACTATGGAAGAACAGTATGGAGGTTCCTTGAAAAATTAAAAATAGAACTATTATATGATCCACCAATCCTAGTCCTGGTTATATAGCCAAAAGAATAGAAATCAGGATCTCTAAGAGATAACTGCACACCCATGTTCACTGCAGCATTATTCACAACAGCCAAAATATGGAAACAACCTAAATGTTCAACAGATGAATGAATAAAGAAAAAGTGGTGTATACATACAACAGAATATTATTCAGCCTTTAAAAACAAAGAAAATCCTACTATTTGCAACAACATGGATGGACCTGGAAGACATGCTGAGTGAGTTAAGTCAGACACAGGACAAATACTGCATGATTCCATTTACATGAAGTATCTAAAATAGGCAAACTTATACAAGCAGAAAATAGAATAGTGGTTGCCAGGGGATGCGAAGAGGGGGAAATGAGGAGTTGTTATTCAACAGATATAAAGTTACAGTTATGCAAGATGATTCAGATCTAGAGATGTGCTGTACAACACAGCACCTATAGTTAACAAGACGGTATTATGCACTTAAAAATTTGTTAAGAGGGTAGATCTCATGTTAAGTCTTCTTACCCCTTCCCCACCCCCCAAAAAAGGCAAAAGGACACAAGGAAACTTTTAGAAGTGATGGCTGTGTTTATTACCTTGACTGTGGTAACAGTACCATAGGCGTATACATATTATGCATATGGCTGTATGTCCAAATTATGTGTTATGTCCAAGTTGCATACATTAACTATGTGCAGGTTTTTCTGTGTATCAATTTTACTTCAATAAAGCTGAAGAAAGAGGGGAGGGGAAAAAATGAAGAAAGGAGGAGGGGGGAGAGGAGGAACAAGAAGAAGAAGAAAAAAAAAGAAAGAAAGAAATGGCCAGTGGGCAGTTAGATCTCCAGAGAAATGTCTGAGCTAGAGACAGATTTGGAAATCCTCACTGATAGATAAAACCAGGGGCACATGAGAGCATTCAGGAACGTTTTTATAAAGTGACAAGAGTGATAGGCCAAGGAAGAGATGAAAGAAGACCCATCTTTGAAATGGGAAGAGGAAAAAGAGCTTGCAAAACAATCTGAGAATGATCAAAGAGGTGATGGGAGGACCCAGAAGGAAGCCCTGTCAGAAAGGAAGGAGCACACCAAGTTTCAAGAAAGGAAGTGGCCAAAAGTACTGGATACTGCAGAGAGCTCAAGATGAAAGCTTAAAAAGAATCCAGTGCCAGATTAATTATAAATTGGCATGAGGGATCTTACTGGACTGATAAAAATGTTCTAAAATTCGATTATGGTGATGGTTGCACATCTCAGTAAACTTTATGGTATGTAAATTACTCCTCAATAAAGTTGTTTAAAATTTTTTAAGTTCTGAGACACTTTCATATCTCTATGGAAAAAAAAATGACATTGTACCCATTATCTCACACCATATACAAAATGAATTCCAGGTCGATTAATGACCTAAATGTTGAAGCAAATGTAAAAGCTTTTAGAATATAATGTAGGAGAACAACTTCATGACCTCAGATTAGGAAAAGCAAGAATCAAGCCCACAGCTGTCTGTGTTCCTTCAACCAAAGAAGATATTCAGCAAATGCGACAAATCATTCCATAGGAAGGAAAATATAAATGTGACAGGATTCCCAGTTTTCCACAGAACCTGAATAGAAGAAAGTCTCTCTGCCTTACCTCAACAGAAGCAAAAGCTGTTCATCTTCCATAACAACAGATACACGATTGTGACCACAGACCGCAGCTAAATAATGTAGACATGGTGCCTTTGTAGACTACACTGATCCATATAGTCAAAACTTTATCAAGTGCCTGTTACTTGCATGACTTTTTAGCAGTGACTAGAGGGCAAAATGAGTTAAGACAGATCTCAAAATCTACAAAGGAAATAAACATTCCCCCTAAATAATTAAATCACAATAAATTCTGAAGTTATCAACAGAAATAACAAAAAACCAGCTTGGAAAAAAAAAAGATTGAAAGAAAACCCACTTCCATACGTAGATGGGGATGAAATATTAATAATATACAGAACAAAAGGACAGAGAAAACAATTTGAATAAATCTCAGAGAAGAAAGTTCAGAATTTGTTACTGGTCTAAAACCATGACAGAAGCAAAAAGTGGAAGGAAGTAAAGGGAGCTGAGAAGGAAAAGATAGAGCCAACAGAGAAGCAGGTTACTCAGTTTGTACTTCAGTTTTATAAGCAATGGTATTATAAGCAGAGGTTTGAAATACATCTGTGAATATACACAGGCTGTTTCCTCAGAGTAAGATATACTTACTGGCCTCTCTCTACTAAGCAAACTCCATGTACATTAAACTCTCAAGTCTATGTTTAAACTTCCCCCGACCTCTCCAGGCAGAGCTAGGCTCCTTCCCCTACAGCTAGGCAAACTCTGAACGTATCATAATTAGCATTTATCACATCGTATTTAGTAAACTTATTTCTATGTCTGTTTCTCCTACTAGACTGTAAGCTCCTTTAAGACAAAGAGAGTATATATCATTTTAGGCATCCTTACAGAGCCTAGAACAAAGTAGGTGCTCAGGAAATACTTGCTGAATCAATGACCAGAACTATTTTAAGAGATGGTGGCTCCAACAGGAAGTACAGACTAGACAGAGGAGAAATCAAATACAGTAAAACTAGTTAGGAAATTGCCACAAAGTTCCAGGTAAGAACTAATAAGGTACAGACTGCAGGCAATGACTGGAAAATAAGAAAACTGATGCAAAGACCATGAATGATTATTTGAGAAAAGTAGAAGATGATTACAAGATTCAAAGCCTTTGTTCCTGGAAAGTCAATTACTTAAATATTTACCGAGATTTTACTTGGTGTGATACAGCACTCTAGGCACGAGGAATACAATGGTAAGCAAAACACATACAATATATGCCCTCATTATAACATAGATAGGGAAAACCAGAGAGAGATCAAGCCTTTGGAAAAATTAAGTTTGGAATACAAGGCAACTGGAGATGTAGCACTGAAGTTCTAGAGAAAAGTCAACGACAGAAAATATTTTAGCACCACGTATAGCTCATGTTTTGTGGGCTTACAAGATCAATAAAAAAAAATGTGTAGGGTGAGCTGAGATACCAAGACTGAACTTTGAACTTTGAGAAATATCTATATTGATGGGGGGGAAGGAAATCAGGAAAGAAAAGAGGGTCAAGAAAGATAGAAAAATGTTTTTTTTTAAACTAGAAAAAAAATGAAGATGAAGAGGTGGTATATAGGGTTAGTTACTTTAGAAATACACATCACTGGTACAAAATAACCTCAGCAAATACTCCCTTGGACTTGGTAAGTTGATCTCTTTAAGACCTTTCTGGAGAATAACAGGAATGAACACCGAATTATAAGGTAAGAGAAAAAAGGAAAGGAGAAAGAGAGAGAAGAAGGGGAGCAATGCAGAAGAAGAAAGGAAGGTTACAGGAAAGAAATAGGCTAATCAATTGTTATCTGAAGTCAAAGGGAAAAGATACATTAATATATAGCTGCTCCTCTGAGGTTAAATAGTGTCAAAGAAATTATTTGACATTCATCTTTGTGGAATTTCAATAATACACATTACGGTAGAGCGGATACATTGAAAATGAGAAAATGATAACTTAAAAAATTATTTATATAAAACTGACCTGTTTCAGAATCCATTTATATATAGCATATAAATGTATATAGTATATATGTATATATTAATTTCAAATATCATTATATGCATGTTGTTATAAATATTTATATTTTGGGGTCTGGAATGAACAATAAATAAAACACAAAATATTCTAATACTAAACAGTTTACACAACCACTGAATAAGTTCAAAGAAAAGGATCATTAATTAAAAGAAACATCAGTAATTGTAAAAATCATACTAACAGCCCTAGAAAGGAAAAAAAAACAATGAAACCTTCATTCTTCCCTCTGATATTACCAGATGTAAATAAATGTTCACAAGATGAAACTAATAAAGACTGTAGTAAAAATATTTAAGATCCTTTCAATGAATGGAAAAAAAGAACAAAGCATTCACTGGATTAAAGAGCAAGGGTAAGAGCAATAGCAATAGTCATTTTTTAATTGATCTGGGAATAAAGACAGGTATCTGCCATTTTCATGATGATTTTTCTTAAAAATCCAATATGTGACATGTTCAGAGACACAGAAATCAAATCAAGCCACTACTAGAATCTCTACTTGGCCACGTTTATGAAAAGCTGTTCTTCCTCCTGGGACTTTACTGCAGGTTTAAGGTGGAATTAGAAGGAAAACAAGATTTTGTGAAGAGTCTGACAATTGCAAAAGGCAGGCTTCCCAGAACCGGTACCTCTTATAACCAGCAGATGGTGCCCTCCATAAATACAACCCTTCCAGTACATAGTCATTACATAGTATAAGGAGTTGGGTTTATTCTTGGCCAGAGACAACTAAAAAACTAATGAGAGTGTGTTCTAAGAAAAAAGAGACAAAATAAATTACGTTATTCTCCCCTAAATATATAACCTTAAGACTACATTTACATATTTTCCAACTATTATAACAAAAAGCTTTTTTCCATATAAATGGGAACTCACCATTCAGCTTGAATTATCTTTATTAATTCAAATTAAGTATATTTAATAGTTATTACTATATGTTCTGGTAATACAAAGTAATTTTTAACGCTTTAGGAAGTCCTTTTAGAAAGCAGGCCCATTTTGTTCATATTTTTGGTAATGTTTATTTATAAAAGGTTAAACATATGGTTACTCTCTTGCCTACATTCTTTTTAAGAACCATCAATGTTACAGACAGGAGTAGCATTAAACTAACTGGTTCAGACAGAAAAAGAGCCCCAGGTCCTAGAACTCCTCAACTAGCACCAGTTTCTAACTAATAACACAAAGTGTTCTGTCAAATCCCTTTAAAGTAGTATTTTTATATAAATAATGATAATATCTCTCATTTACTGAATGATTGGTATTTTGGAGTCAGTAGTCAGCTCAATGTCCCATTCATTGACAGGATAAAATTATGTACTTTCTCTATTCACATCAAACCCCAAGCACACATTCTTGTACAACCCCCCACTATCAGCAGACTGCCTCTACTTCATTGAGAAAACAGAAGCTCTGTCAAACAGAAACTTCCCCAGTCTCCCATCACTAAATCTACTTGCCTATCTACTACATTTGTACCTATTCCCTCCTTCCTTTATGTTACCAAAGAGTACGTAAGCCTCCTCACATCAAAAACTAATCCCTTCACAAGTGCACAGGATCCCATCCTCTACAGGTCTCTCAAAGACTTTCACTTCATTAGTTATCTCCTCTTTCCTCAGCATCAGCATCCTCCTTCCCTCAGTATTCAGTATAAGTACTCTGTTCTTGAGTGGACGGAAGGCATTCAGGCAGGAAGGGAAAGAAAGTACAACATGCCTGCTTAGACTACAAATACCCTTCCAGCTACTGTCTTCTCTCTCAAATTACCTTCATAGCCAAGCTTCTCAAAAAGTAATCTGCACTTCTTCAGTTCCCATTAGCTTTTCATACTAATCCAATCTTGTTTCCAGGATCCTCCATCACCAGCAATAATGCCTTTGCCATAATCAGTGTGGCCGACTTCAAAAACGACGAAAGATTTTTCTCTTCCCTGTATCTACACCCTTGCAATGTGACTTTGTGGCTCCTCCCATCAAGAAGAGTGTTTTTCCAGCCCTTGAATCTGAGACGATCTTAGGACTTGCTTTGGTCACTGGGACACTGGCAAGCTTAAAAAGTGCTTGTGCTTTGGAGTTTATTGACTTACTGTCCTTGGAACTCTGCTCCTAACAAGTGCACAAGCACAGAAGTTATCCCAGTAGAAAATGAGAGCTATAGAGAGAGTCCCCAGTTATCCCAGCCATGATCATCATGAACGAACCCAGCCCCAGACAAACCATCAGGTGACCACAGACACTTACCTGTAGATATATGAGCAAGCCCACATGAATCAGCTAAGGCTAACCCAGATCAGTAGAACTACCCAGCTAAGCCAAACTCAAGCTGCCACCCTGCAGAACTGGGAGCTTAATAAATGATGGTTGTTTTAAGCCATTAAGTTTTGGGGTGATTTGTTATGCAGTAATAACTAACTAAAAGTCATCACTGCCCTCCATGTTGCCAAGTCAAACGAACACTTTTCTAATCCTAATTTTATTGATCTGAGCAGTATGACACACAGTTGACAGCAGCCTCCTTCCTGAAACACTTTTCCTTTGGTTTCTACTACACTTTACCTTTTCCTGATTTTTCTCCTACCTTACTGGCCACTGTCTCCTTTGTTTCTTTCTCCTCTATCCAACATCTACATATTAGTAATTCATCAGAGCTCAATTCTGTCCCCTCTATTCACTTTTTGGTCTATGTGTTTTTCTTCCAAGGCTTAAGCCCTAAGCTTTCTTAAAGCTACTCCAAAGACTTTTCCCCACCAAGCGCTCTCTTCTGAACTCCAGTCTACATATACAACTGCCAACTTAACATTTCCACTTAGGTATTCTTAAAGGCATCCTGAACTTAAAAAAACTCAAAACCAAACAACAAATCATCTCCTAATTTCTTCCCCCTCCAAAAAACACTTCTTCGATCTTCTCTCTGTATATGGTGTCTTACTGTATCCAATTTGTTACCTCCAGAAAACTGGCAGTGACCCTTGAAAATTCTCTTTCAACACTTAAGAGCAATTATCAAGTTCTGTAAATGCTACCTGAAAACATAAATGGAATTCACCTTCACTTGTCCATTACTTCACCACAACCTAATCGAAGCCACCTCCAATTCATTCTTCATACAGCAGCCAGAATGATCTTAATATGCTAATCTCTTCATATCACTGCCTTACCTAAAACTCTTAAATAGGTTCCCACTGACCTAAAAATAAGTTCAACATATACTAATCTGACCACTTTCTCATTACACTCAAGTCATACCTCTATTCCTTAAAGGCTTCAAACCAAAATCCTTCTAAGTGTGTGCTATTCTTTTCCTCTTCTCTGTCACTCTTTCCCCTCATGCCTAACACTAATTTTCCAAGTCTCATATGTCAATTCCTCAGGGACACTTTCCCAAATCTGCCCAAGCTAAATTAAATCTCTACTACATGATCTCACACCACCCCTGTACTTCTCCTTCAAAGAATTTAATCATAACTGTAAATATTTATCCTCTAATGTCTGTTTCCCCTTCTAAACTACAAACTGTAAGAGAACAAATATCCTATTTTGTTCACTGCTGTATACCTAATGCATAACACGATGGGCAAAAAGCACTCAACAAATATTTTTTCCCCAAATATTCTTAATAATAAGATGAATTATACATTATGCCCATTTTATAAATGAGGAAACTGAGGATCAGAGAGATCAACTATGCTAAAGTTATCCAGCAACTAAACTGGAAATAATCTGTATCTGATTCCCAACACCTATTCCCTTAACCTAATAATTTCCAATCTTTGGAGCACACTGAATCCCCTAGTACTCAGGCCCAAACCCCTGCATCTGAAAAAGTTCCATGGGGATTTTTACTAAGTTTAGCAACAAGCACCCTAATAGCCAAAAAGTATAAACAATCCAAATATTTATTAACTGGTAAATGGATAAACAAAATGTGATATATCCATACAACGGAATACTAATCAGATGTAAAAAGAAACAAATTACTGATATAGAAGACAACAAAGACGAACCTCAAAAACATTATTCAAGTAAAAGAAGCCAGACACAGAAGACTATTCATATATGATTAGATTCACATGAAGCATCCATAAAGGGCAAATCTGTAGAAACAGAAAATTAGTTGTCGGCTAGGGGTGAGAAATGAGTGACTACAAATGGACATGAATGATGTTTGGAGGGCAATGACTAAAAATCACTGACTTGTACATATAAAATCAATGTTTTAAAGGAAACACAAATGAGGGAACAATTCATTCTATCAAAGACAGTAGAGAAAGTTGTCAGCAGCACATCACAGAGAGATGGAATTTAATCTAAGCTGTGGAAGACAATAAGGTGTCTAAGTGAGGATTCAGGGCAGAGGAAACACTGAGCCATGAACAAAAGCACAAAGACATGCTAGGTCTGAGAAAAAGACAAGCACGGGTACCTGTTACAACACAAGTGTGTTCCTAGAAAAACCTCACATTCTGCAAAATCAACACTTAATAATAACGGTTATAACAGAACATTAGCAAAACAACAACAATCCTAGTAAAACAGTAGCATGGTCAGTATCCACTGGCAATTGTTCTCATCATCATAATCAAACTCCTCAGCCTTAAATCTTGGAGCTCAGGCTTTCCCCTTCAAATGTAGGCTCTTGAAGGTACTTACTTCTAACAGGAAAAAATTTAGCAAAATTAAAAATGCAATCCAGTGACAGCCTTCAATTTTTTGTTAAAAGTGGGGAAAATAGCCTCACAGATATTTCACCTACATTTGCAGCTGTAGCAGACAGCGTAACAGAAAGATTAGGGATTCCTGATACTGTTAAATCTTCTGCTTGTAACAAACAGAGGCAATTTTTCATCTGGATTTTCAGCTTTTTTCTTTTTGCACTGCATCTATGGATCACTTACAGAACATTTTCCTTCATAGCACAAAAAATTTAAACAATCTTCTTGTCAAACACCTAGATCTAATATAACTTCAAACATAACATCATCCCACATTTTAAGATTTCTTTTTTTAAAATTTGCACTGAGATATAATTGACATATAACATTATATTAGTTTCAGGTGTGTGATGTAATGATTCAATATATGTATAAACTGCAAAATGATCACCACAATAAACCTAGTAGACATCCATCACCACATAGTTATAACTTTTTTCTTGTGAAGAAAACTTTTAAGATCTACTCTCTTAGAAACTTTAAAATATACAATAAGATATAAACTACAGTCACCATACTGTGCATTGCATCCCATGACTTATTTATTTTTTAACTGGAAGTTTGTACCTTTTGATCTCCTTAATCCACTTCATCCACCTCCCCATCCCCTGCCTCTGGAAACTATCAATCTGTTTCTTGAAGCTATCAGTTCAAGGTTTTGGTTTGTTTTCAGATTCCACATATAAGTGCATTCATACAGTACTTGTCTTTCTCTGACTTATCCATCCATGTTGTTGCAATGGGAGGACTTCCTTCTTTTTTATGGCTGAATAATATTTCTCTCTGTGTGTGTGTCTCACATTTTCTTTAATCATTCATCCGTCAGTGGACATTCAGATTGTTTCCACATCTTGGCTATTGTAAATAATGCTACAAGGAACATGAGAGTGCATTTATCTTTTCAAGTTAGTGTTTTCATTTTCTTGGGATAAATATCTAGAAGTGGAGTTGCTGAATCACAGAGCAGTTCTAGCTTCAATTTTTTGAGGAACCTCCATACTGTCCTCCAAAGTGGCTGCACCAATATACATTCCCATCAACAGTGTACAAGGGGTTCCTTTTCTCCACATCCTCACCAAGAATTATTTCTTGTCTTTTTGATAATAGCCATTCTAAGAAGTGTGATCTGATCTCACTGTGGTTTTGATGTGCACTGAGGATTTTCAGCTCTTATCTGCATACAATGTTAAAATATTATCTTTGGAAGAAAGATTGCCCTTGAATGCTTCAAAACACTAATGTGCTAGAAAAAAAGACATTTATGACCGATGATACTTCCACATTATACTTAAATCATTCCTCTACTTATCACAGAGCTAATTTATGTTACAGAAACATGTACTGCAACAGTGATGTTAACAGAGTGATTTAACTGGAATGTGCATGTGTGTATGGACATATGTGCATATATAGGTGAAGAGAATTATAAAAGAAATTGAGATCAGTTAATCTCAGGTTCTTCTATATCCCTGATAAGTAGTTTGGTCTTTATCACATAAGGCAGTTATTGTCTGTTTTTCTTTGTTCTCTAAAGAACGCAGAGAGCAATGAGATTTGTATTTTAGAACTTCCAAAGAGAGAGACATACCATTTAGAACATAAGAAGACTGCTGGGGCTTCCCTGGTGGCACAGTGGTTAAGAGTCCGCCTGCCAATGCAGGGGACACGGGTTCAAGCCCTGGTCCAGGAGGATCCCACATGCCGTGGAGCAACTGGGCCCGTGTGCCACAGCTGCTGAGCCTGCACCCTAGAGCCCGCGAGCCACAACTCCTGAGCCCGCGTGCCCGGAGCCCGTGCTCGGCAACGAGAGGCCACCACAATGAGAAGCCCGCTCACAGCAACAAGGAGTAGCCCCTGCTCGCCTCAACTAGAGAAAAGCCCGCACACAGCAACGAAGACCCAGTGCAGCCAAAAACAAAATAAATAAATTTAAAAAAAAAGAAGACTGCTGGAATATATGAGAGGCTCATAGACACAATACAGGAAGAGAACAAAACATTCAAGGGAAGGATATGATAGAAAACAGGAGAGAAGTACGGTTGAGTGGGAGAAAATGGTTAAGACAACAGTAAGCAAGCTTTACCCCTGAATAGAGAGCATCCTGACCCTTTCTCAGACCAAGACAGGTATGGTCATTTATCTCCATGGCATCCCTGTTACTGTCCCTAAACCTTCCCTCACCTAGAGAACTCAGATTGAAAAACTGTTTACAAAGAGCCGCTGTGTTCAGTAATAAGGTGCTCAGTGTAAGTAAATTAAACAGTGCCAACTCAGAGAGACCTACGCTTTCAATCCAAAACCCAATATATCTTGCATAATGCTACACTTGTATCTCTTTTAGACTACAATGAAATGGGCATAAATGTACCATCCATACTGATACCTACGGACCATACCATTGTGTGTGCAGAATAAAGTATAATTATTAATTCTACTTAATTAAAAGTAATAGGATATCCAGAATAATAATTAACAAATTTGCTTCAAAAGTTATGTACTTCCTGTACTGTAAACTTAAAACTTTAAGAAGGTAAATTTCATGTTAACTGTTCTTACCATGATAAAGTTAAAAAAAAATTTTAAGTTATGTACTTTGTAGGTAAAACATAATGAATAAATTGGGCAGGGGTGGGGGAAACTGGAAGATAAGTCTGGATGTTAAAGTCCACCAAAAAGTTCAACTTGATAAATTGCTCAGTAAATTTCTCTTAATGGTAAGACATACCAAAACCATCATAGTACATAAGCATTTGAAGATATTCCTGAAGATATTAATTTTGAAGGTATGTACAAGCGTTTTAATCTAGTCTCATTAATACTTTTTTCAGTGATTAACCAAATTATGTCTTATAATTCCAGATTTGCAAATTTCTTTGCCTATTTAGGATATTTTGCAACTGCACCATCCTAACTGGGAAGCTGCTTCTCATTCCATGGGAGAATTACAAAGATTTTTCTATGATTATGATAGATAACTGCCAACATCTATCTATCTTATATTCTTCCTGGCTAAAATCAACCCAACTCTCTTCTGTGGCAGTGCTGTCCAAACAAGGATGCTTGTTTTGTTTTGTGTTTGTTTTTGTTTTCCTAAAACAGCTTTACTGAGATATAATTCACATACCATACAATTCACTTTCCATTTAAACACTTTCTGGTTGAAATAGTTTTTTTGTTTAAATTCAACAGTTTTAATACATTATTAATTTTTTATTGTGGTAAAATATATATAACACAAAGTTTTCCATTTTAGCCATTTTTATTACATTTACAATGTTGTACAACCATCACCACTATCCATTTCTAAAAATTTTTCATCATCCCAAACAGAAACTCATTAACCATTAAGCAATAACCCCCCATTTTCTCCTCTCCCCAGCCCCTGGTAACCTCTAATTTCCTTTCTGTCTCCATGAATTTGCCAATTTTAAGTATCTCATATAAGTGTAATCACACAGTATTTCTCCTTTTGTGTCAGGCTTATTTCATTTAGCATAATGTTTTCAAGATCCATCCATGTTTTATCATGTATCAGAACTTCATTATCTTTTTTGATTGAATATATTCCACTGTATGTATATACCACATTTTGTTTATTCATTCATCTGTTGATGGACACTTGGGTGGTTTCCACTTGCAGCTATTGTGAATAACATTGCTATGAACAGGGTGTACAAATATCTCTTCAAAACCCTGGTTTCAATTCTTTTTGGTATATACTTAGGATCTTATGGATACTTTACAATCCATAGATTCTAGAGAAATGTCTGTTCAAGTCTTTTTCCCATTTTTTAATTAGGTTGTTTGTTCTTTTACTGTTGAGCTGCAAGAGTTCTTTAAATATTCTGGATATTAAATCCTAATCAGATATCACCTGCAAATTTTTCTCCCATTCTGTACGTTGTCTTTCACTTTCTTGATAATGTCCTTTGAGGCATAAAACTTTTTAATTTCAATGTAGTCAAATTTATCCATTTTTTCTTTTATTGCTCATGCTGCTGTTACCATTTCTAAAAATCTATTATCACACCTCCAAAGTCATGAAATTTTACCCCTGTATTTGCTTCTAAGCATTTATGGTTTTAGCTGCTTAGGTCATAGATCCACTTTGAGCTAATTTTTACATGTTGTTTGAGATGGGGTCCAACTTCATTCTTTTACATGTGGAAATCCAGTTGCTCCAGTATCATCTGTTGAAGACTATCCTTTTCCTGTTTATTTGGTGTTGTTTTTTATTTTAATTGAAGTATACTTGATTTACAATGTTGTGTTAGTTTCAGGTGTACAGGAAGTGATTCAGATATATATACATACACATACACACACACACACACACACACACACTCTTTTTCAAATTCTCTTCCATTATAGATTATTACAACATATTGAATAGAGTTCCCTGTGCTATACAGAAGGTCCTTGTTGTTTATCTTTTTTATATATAGTAGTGTATATCTGTTAACCCCAAACACCTAATTTATCCCCCCTCCCCCATGCTTTCCCCTTTGGTGACCATAAATTTGTTTTCTATGTCTATGAGTCTGTTTCTATTTTCTAAAGTTCATTTGTATCATTTCTATAGACTCCACATACAAGTGATAACATGATATTTGCGTTTCTCTGTCTGACTTACTTCACTTAGTATGGTAATCTCTAGGTCTATTCATGTTGCTGCAAATGGCACTGTTTTGTTCTTTTTTATGACCAAGTAATATTCCATTGTATCTTGTAATATTCCATTGTTTACTTGTTTCTAATAAAGATGTCCTGATCTCTCCTCTAGAAATTTTGAGTCAGTAGGTTTGGGGAGGAACTTCAGATTCTACATTTTTAAGGAGCGTCTTAGGTAATTGCCATGGTCAAACAAGTCTGGAGAGCAATACAGAATACAACTTCAGGTACTTGACTCATATTCTAGAGCAGCTAAAAAACAAATTTATTGGGCTTCCCTGGTGGCGCAGTGGTTGAGAATCTGCCTGCCAATGCAGGGGACACGGGTTCGAGCCCTGGTCCGGGAAGATCCCACATGCCACGGAGCAACTAGGCCCGTGAGCCACAACTACTGAGCCTGCGCATCTGGAGCCTGTGCTCCGCAACAAAAGAGGCCGCGACAGTAAGAGGCCCGCGCACCGCGATGAAGAGTGGCCCCCACTCGCCACAACTAGAGAAAGCCCTCGCACAGAAACAAAGACCCAACACAGCCATAAATAAATAAATAAATAAATAAATTTATTTTTTTTTAATTTATTTATTTTTTTAATTCTGGCTTAGCCATCAGATACACTCTTAGCTTATGCTACCATCCAGGTAAGGACTTAGATAAAAGCCTTAATTTTCACAAGAGGTGGTCAACTCTACCATCTGCACATCTGATCTCTGAAACATAGGGCTTTACCAAAATAAACACAAACTTGCCACAACACAGGCTCATGACATTCGCTCTTTCAGCAACAAACATCTGAGCATCTGTTATCATACCCCAGCACTGTTCTAGCCACTGGGGATACGAAAGTAAAGAAAAACAAAGATTCTTGTGCTCATGAAACTTATTTAAAGTTGGAGGGAGACAGACAACAACTAAGTATGTGTGTGTGTTAGGCAATGTGAATTGTTAAGAAATAAAGGGTAAGTGGGAGGTGACAATTTGAACAGAAACCTGGAAAAGAATAAGAGAATAAACTATGCAAACACCTGAAGGGAGAATATTCAATACAAAGTGAGGCCTAGAGACTACAACCTTGAACTATCTACTACCCAACCATCAACAAAGAAACCCAAAGAACAGTTACATTTTTGAAAGAGCGCCAACTCATCTCTTCCTCTGATCAGGGTTTCTCAACCTCAACATTATTGACGTTTTTGCTCAGAATTCTTTGTTGTGGGAATAGGGGTATTCCTATGCAAGATGTTTAGCAGCATCCCTGACCTCTGCCCACTAGACACCAGTAGGCACACACATGATGCCACCACCACCCCTAGTGTGACAACCAAAAATTTCTCCAGACATTGCCAAATGTCCCTGCAGGACAAAATCACCCCAGATTGAGAACCACTACTCCAGACCAGTTCTACTGAAGTTCCATGTAGAAAACCCATAAACGGGCCTCAAGAGGTCTATGAAGCATCTACTCATCTCAAACAGTACATAAAGTTTGCATACGTGTGAAAATGTGCATTTTTCTGAGGTGAAGGTTCAGAGGTTTTAATACCTAAAAAGGTTCATGACTCAAAAAAGAAAGTTAAGGAACACGTCATTTAATATTTTAAGTGGGTTTGGAACTTCCCTGGTGGCACAGTGGTTAAGAACCCGCCTGCCAATGCAGGGGGCATGGGCTCGAGCCCTGGTCCGGGAAGATCCCACATGCCGCAGGGTAACGAAGCCCATGCACCACAACTACTGAGCCAGCGTGCCACAACTACAGAAGCCAGCACACCTAGAGTCTGTGCTCCGCAACAAGAGAAGCCACCACAATGAGAAGACCGTGCACCACAACAAAGAGTAGCCCCCGCTGGCCCCAACTAGAGAAAGCCCATGCACAGGGAGGAAGGAAGGAAGGAAAGAAAGAAGGAAGGAATATTTCAAGTGGGTTAAACAACATCTGAAGCTCCAAATCTGAGCCACATTTGTCTTAGCCCCACATATTCGCCTTTGGTGGGTTGCACTTTGGCTTCTTCTTTTTTGAGGCTTCCATCAAGAAACCCATTAAAAGCCTATAAAACCAGTCACTGAATTTACTGGAAAATGTTTTGGAGAAATAGTCAACTCCCATTCTATTATCATCCCTATTTAATGAATGAAGAAACCAATGTCAAAGAAGTTCATTTATCTGCCCAGGATCAGAAAGCTCCTGAATGACAGAATTGGAGCTACACCACAGCTGCTTACATGGTTATGTGACTGGAAACAGTCACAGGAGCACATCTAACTTCTTGGTTTCACTTAAGACTAAAATACAGACCACTATAATTATGGTACATAACAAATAACCACTAACAAACTATCTTCAAAGAACATCAGATGAATAAAACAAACAGAAATATCAACTATAAGATGAACAACGTCCAAGAGTTGCTCAGGAGGAAATGAACCATTTTCTGAGTCTTCACTGAACCCTTACTAGGTCAATGAGTGATATAAAGGATAACCCAGTAACGTACCTAGAATAAGCAAAAAAGTGAGTTTTAGTTACTTATTTTTATCCCTCAATGCAAGCCAAAGTACAATTCAAACTACTTAAAGTATGATTCAGTAAAAACACTCTACAGGAATGGGGAGCCAAAATATAAGGGACCCAAAATATCAATGATCTCAATGTCTAATTTGATCTAGGAAAAAATCTAACTACACAGAGCAATGATTCTTCAAGGCTTATTTTAATCATGGAACTCATTCTTCTAACCAATATTTTATAGCAATGTCCAATATATTGAACAGATTAAAAGAGAACTGCTCTGGTTGAATTTGGGGGATGGGTACCCCAATGCCCTTGACTCTTCTTGTCAAGAAAGTCCCCAGGGAACAATTTGAAAACCACTGATTTGTCAGATGCTGTTGGAAATGTGAATTATTACAGCCTGCCTGAAAAGAAACGTAATAATTATATCTATTAAATTTTAATGACATATTCCCTTCAACCCAGCAATCCCTCTCTTCCAACTCTATCCCACATACAGTTGAATGAAAATGTGATATAAATGTGTAAGAATTTTAATTCAGCTCTGTTTATAGTGAAAAAACATGGGAAAAAACCTAATGAAATCGACAAGGAAACAGCTAAAAAAAATGTAGTAAACCTTTACCTTGGAATATTATGCAGTCATTACATAGAACAAGTTGTATCAACTCATCTATACTAACACTGAGGAGTGAGAAAAGCATTATTCTCAAATGTGTATGTGTGTGCAGATATGGGTATAATAATGACACTTTTGTAAAACAAGCACCACTACAACATACACCAAAATTAAAAGCACCTCTGGGAAGAAGTGAAATAAAATGGAAATATATGTACAGATCTAAATTAATGGGAAATAGAGAATTCAAAATTATTCCTACTGTACATAAAGATGAAATATAGACATGATTTGAACTTGGGATTGAAGACAGTACTCTTACAGATGTGTTATTTCAAAGTACTGGTAATAGTTTTAAAAACCAATCCTTAAAGAAAGAAAACAAACCAATTATCTATAGGTATTAAGAACTGCCTATCCTTCCAGCTCTTATTAATTAACATTTTTTTCTTAAAACTGAACTTTCAAATGAAGAGTAAGCAACAGATATTCAAGGTTTTATACTGTGGCAGGAGCCAAGAATGCAAACATTCTTAACTGTCAAAGACACCTCTGCCTGTAACAAGAATAAAATCACAATCTCTCTCTCATAAAGCATTCCTCTTCCTTCCCCCCTCCCTCCCAACCAATCTCCCTCCACCTCCCACTGCAAGATCCTAAAAGGAAGTGAACTGAATTCAATTCAGTTAGATGATGCAATGAATTCCATCAGAAGACCCAATTCTCATCTCCATCCTCATTCCACCTCTCTTCTGATCTAAAACTCTACAATTCTATTATCCTACTGTATCATATACTCCTACTAGTTATCTGCAATTCTTACTATTCAGCTCTCCAACAATATCGGTTAAATATGACCTGTTCTTCACAGATCCATTAATGCAGTTACTCAATTACTTACTTGAAAATTAATTTTTGATCTCTTTCTTTTAAATTTTCTCAGGAAAACAAGCTTGCAACAGAAAAAATGTCAATACAGAAAATGGTTTTATTATCTTTCACTTTGAAAGAAGATATTTCTTTTCAATCCCCTGGCAAACAAATTTTCTTCCACTAAAAGGATAAAAACTCACAGAAAATGAACTACATTTTAAAAATACCAATCAGAAATAAACTTTAAAATACAGACTGTCTTCTGAGATGCAAATAGACAGCTCAGTAGATTAGCCTTGTGCAAAATATCTATAGCTTATCCTACAAAGATGGCTCCACTTTCTCTTCTAGAAAATGCAGATAGTAACTATTTGCTTAAACACTATATAAACTGTAAAGCACTACACCTATAGTTACCAAACTGTGCACCAAGACTTCTCAAACACCCTAGACTTCATAGCAAACTCACAGGTACTGTGGGATATTTTTAATTATCAAGGAAAACACAGCAATTCTCAAGAGCTGTCAGATACCATGTGAACTACTAGCTCAAAGGAGTTCCATTTCAACGTGAGATCATTCTAAATGCATTTTGATGGTTACCATATCTTTGAGAAACTGGGTTTAGGGCAGTGGATGTGATAAAAAGTACTGCACGGAAATCAATATAAAATAGGAAATGCAGGTGGCAGTGTCTAATCTAATTCTAAGACTTCAGAACTTGCACATGCCCAACAGACACACATAATCCATCAATAAGTAACTGTCGTTATTTAATAATAAAAAGGAAATGTTTTTTCTTTCAATGAAAAAGTAATTCTTAGACCATAAATACTTATTAAGCTATCTGTACCTATTAGATATTATTTTTTGCCTCTATGAAAAAATAATGAAATGCTAAGGGCACCGTGAACCAAGAACTTCTGGGAACCTCTCACTGTATGTTTACAAGGGATTTTCACAGACATTTGTAAATTGCACCATGTGCAATATCTTTATCCTATCTTCACTGGTGACAGGGTGAAGAAAATAAACTGTGAAGACTGAAAACACAGCAAAAACGAGTAGGATGATGACAGGCTGCTCACTGTCACATTTCATTCTAGAAAAGCAGGAGACAAAACTAAAGGTTGAATACAATGATTAAATAAGAAAAAAATATCCAAATGTTGCCTGTATTATGTTGGTTTATTTAAAGACAAGGCCTAATTTAGTTTCAAAACCTTGGTTATCTAACAATGGTTTTCAAACACTCTTTAGCAACTGAGCTCTATTTTCAAACAAAATCTCCCACCGTATATTCTAACGTATAAAATATCTAAAAAGCAGAAGCCTCTGTTTGTAGCTGATGAGTAGCCTAGAACCACAGTCTGGCCTACCTCCTCCACACCTGTAACAGTATTCACTGGAACCACTAGGCTTCAACAAATAGTTTTAGGTTGCTGCAGAGAAGAGGAAAAGGCCTTTCCTGACCTTCAATTGCTTTATTGAAGATCTCATTTAAATAATGGATTCTTCAAGGATGCACAGGGTACAATCCATAGCCTAAAGCTAGGACAATGACTTTCAAACTTTTTTTTAATTGCAATACAACCCAGTACATAAATACACTTTTTAAAAAAAACTCATTAAATAATATTCTTCTTGTGTGTAATTCATTCTGAGATTTTCTATACAAATTGAAACTTGGTTTATAAAACTCTGACCTAAGAAATTACCTCTATGATTTCTCAACCTGAAATAAATAAATAGATAGATAGATAGGTATTTTAAAGTGAGTCAGGAGAGAAGGAGAAAGGAAAGAACAAATTTCTTATTTGGAAATAAAACAACAAACAAACAAAACCCATTAAGATTTCCACCTCACAGTGCACACTGAAAACCCAACAAAAACAACAGAAAAGACATGGGGAGAAAGGAGGAAATAGAAAGGAGTGATCTGCATGAATAAGAGATGAATGTAAAAAAATAAAATCATCAAAATCTTATCTCTAGTTAAGAAAGAACTTTTCAACCTGAAAATAAGAGTAAACCTTTAAATATTTTTCAGTAGTTTCTGATTTTACAGTGGTCAACTTCATAATAACATTTCTCTCTCCTCTTGCCCGAATCCATTAAAATGGCCAAAGAAATGAAAACTAAGGGAAAAAAATGGCAGCAGTGTTAGAAATCAGAAGATCACTGACAACACTGATAGTCAACACAAGCAAAACCAGGACTCAGTAAACCACCCCAACTCAGAATTAGGGGGTGGGGGACTGAATGAAGACAAGAAGATAAAAGTTCCCTAGGTTTGGGCCACCGTAATTAACAAACAAGCAAACAGAATTTCCAACAGCATACTCTTATTTCTACAGCAACTCCTTTCCTAATTCCTGCTAATAACCTCAGCTCAAAGAACACAGAAAACAATATTTTTTTTAAAGTAAATTTATTTATTTATTTATATATTATCTTTGGCTGTGTTGGGTCTTCGTTGCTGAGTGCGGGCATTCTCTAGTTGCGCCGAGCAGGGGCTACTCTTCATTGCGATGCGCGAGCTTCTCATTGCAGTGGCTTCTCTTGTCGTGGAGCACGGGCTCTAGGTGCGCGGGCTTCAGTAGTTGTGGTGTGCAGGCTTCAGTAGTTGTGGCTCGTGGGCTCTAGAGCGCAGGCTCAGTCGTTGTGGCGCACGGGCTTATTTGCTCCGCGGCATGTGGGATCTTCCCAGACCAGGGCTCGAACCCATGTCCCCTGCGTTGGTAGGTGGATTCTTAACCACTGCGCCACCAGGGAAGCCCCAGACAATAGGATTTTGAAAGTCCACCAGAAACCAAAACAAAATTAAGATAGGTAAAGACTTTGCACCTGAGTTTTTCCTGACTTGGCATAGACTGCAAGATAAATCAAGTTGGGATTTTGTGACCCAAATGCTCTCACAGCCATCTGTCTTGTTCACAGGAGACACAAGCCCTACCAATGTGCTCCCAGCCCACATACCCTAAAAATAACCCTATTTTTAAAGCCTGTCTCAGTTCATTTACAATACTAGGGATAACCCACGGAGAAAGAACTACAGCTACCCATTCCCTTGGAAGGACCCATCCAGACAAAATAATCCTGATTTGTACAACTGCTAAAGAAGCCCACACCTGCTACCAATAATGACTAATTTAGAATTCCATTTACAAATATAACTGCATAAAGAAAAACCAACAAGCACATCAGGAGACTCAGAGAGTCCAAAAGAGGTACACAAAATGAGAATCAGAGCAAAAAGGCCAAACAAAGTTAATATAACTACACAACAGAAATACATTTTAAATTTTTAATTAGTACTGTCAATGAAATGTGGATACTTACATATAATAAACGAAGTAAGCTTGTATGAAAAGTAGCAATAGTAAAACAAGAGAATTCTAGTGACTTGAGAGCATGATAGTCCAAACTGGAAGGGAAGAGGGGAGAGAGAACTAAATATCACCAGAAGCAGTGAAGAGCCCAACAAGCACAACTGAAAAAACTGAACATCCGTATCAATATAGTCTATATATTATGAAGGGCCCAACTGATCCAGTAGAACACTGTTATCATATTACTGAACTCATACAAAGAAAAATATACAAGGACATTTCCATGCTCCATCACTTCCATGCTCCCCACCTCTCCATCCCCATAAAAATAGAATGAGTTGAAACTTGGGCAGTAGGCAGTATGCACATGGAGATGCAAGAGGGTAAATGTCCATATCAACACTGTACCGGTTATAAGGAGGAAAGCTGAACCTGAGAGTCATTCTTTAAGCATGAACCCTAGAAAGTTCCCAGAATATAATAAATCCTATATCTTAGCAGATATAAAAGCAAATCCTCTGTGGGCTTAAAAAAAAACCTTCTTAATGTAGTCTCCCAAATTCCCCAAGTATTAAGCTCAACAAAACTTGAGTCCTACTCAAGGATCACCAAACACATAAGAAAATGAACACCACATGTGAGATGCATGCACCACTGAATTCAGATATTAAAATTTAATCACCAAATGGATGAAATGTTGAAGAAATTTTTTAAAATGAAATTACAAAATATGCTAGCAGGAAGAGCTGCTGAGAATAACCAGAAAGACAGTGGGGGGTGGGGGGGGAACCAAAAAACTGTAATGAAAAGTAATGGCTGATTTCAAAATCTCACTGGACCAGTTAAACAGATTAAAGATGGATAGTCATAAAAATCAGCAATTTGAAGAAACTACCTAAAATGCAGGACTAAGAGACAAACATAAAAGAAATTTAAAAGGAATTTAAGAGATACTGAAAGATACAAAGAGAACTGTGAAATCCTGGTAAGAGAAATTTTTTAAAAAAAAGAAATTGTAGGGGAATTCCCTGGCAGTCCGGTGGTTAGGACTCTGAGCTTCCAGTGCAGGGGGCACAGGTTTAATCCCTGGTCAGGGAACTAAGGTCCCACAGGCCATGTGGCACGGCCTAAATAAATAAATAGAAGCTTAAAATCACCTTTAATAAAAAAGAAAAAGAAAGAAGAAACTGTCAACATGAAAGCAGAATACAAACAAGCACTGTACACAGTAACAAGTCTCATTTGCCTAAAATGCTGGGCAACATTATCATGAAAGTTGGGAGGGGGGGGCTGTTGATCAGAGTAAAAGAGACTTTTTGTGTCAATTTTGAAAAAGGCTAAGGTACTCATCTTAAAATTAACTTTAAGTATGCAAGATAGAATTTCCAGAGTACCAATTTTTTATAAAAAGAGATTTCCACACCAAAAAGAAATAAAAAAGAGGATGACATCAGCATCGCTGTGGCATGAGTCATTCCTCTTATCACTCCCCTTCGATTTACAGCTAATCAGAACATCCATAACCCAAAAAAAGCACCTCTGCACAGCACAGCAGGACACCCAAGAGATCCAAACATCTGTTCACCCAACAGTGAGTGGACAGGACCTTGCAAGAGGCTGGGAAGCAAGGGAGGTGGTGACAGGTCCAGCATAAGGTCAACAAGACCTTTCTGGCAGAGAAGGCAGAGGTCTGCCCAGCCTCTGCAGCTGGAGGAACCCATTGTTCTGAGGCGAGACCATAGTGACTGGAGGTAGGGACACAAAAGGGAAGATGGTAAAGAAAACTGAGGGAAAGTGTATCCTGCTATCTGCCCTGAAATTCTGGCAAGATTTTGGACCCATGGACCTCTGAGCAACCCCCCACCCCTGCTACCCCAACTCCAGGATCACCCTACTGGGCTGTGGGCACCCTCAAAGCCCCAAGTGCCGAGCACACACCTCTTCCCACTCTGCTGCCACTCCTTTTTCTCCGTCAGCTTTTTTTATGCACAGGCTCCCAACCTTAGCCAAGAGTCAGTGGTGGTAAGAAAAAACAAAAACTTGTGCTATATAGCGTCACCTAGAAAACAAAATACTCCTAATTACCAACCTACTAAACTGTTAGGCTCAAAATAAACAAAGCCTTGCCTAAATAAGATGTTCACTACTTCAAATGCAACGACAGAAACACTTGTCATCAAACACTATGAAAAAAATCAAAGGAACACTGCATCACAAAAAGAATGACAATTTTCCAGCAACCAAACACAAACACATGGACTAGTGTGATCTGACCAATAAAGAATTCAAAACAGCTATTATGTTGAAATTTGACAAGCTATAAGAAAACACAAAAAAAAGCAATATAACAACTTGATGAATAAAATTGATGAACAGGAGTATGTTACCAAAAAAGACTGAAATTCTAAAAAAGAACCAAACAACTTCTGGAGCTGAAGAACTCAATAAAGGAGATGAAGAATGCATTAGAAAGCAATGGAAATAAAGCAGATCAGATGAAGAGAGAATAAGTGACGTTGAGGACAGGAACAGAGACAATTCAGGTGAAGAGGAGAAGGAACTAAGGTTTTTAAAAACTGAAGAAACCCTATGAGAACTATCAGACTCGATTAGGAGAAGCAATGTTAAGATTAATGGGTATACCAGAAAAACAGAAGGAGAAGATAATAGAAATTATATTTGAAGAAAAAATAGCTGAGAACTTCCCAAGCCTGGGGAAAGAACTGGATAAAACAAGTCCATGAAGCTAATACAACACCTTATTATCTCAATGCAAAAAGACCTTCTCCAAACACATTATGTTAAAATTCTCAAGTCAATGATAAAAAACTTCGGGGCTTCCCTGGTGGCGCAGTGGTTGAGAATCTGCCTGCCAATGCAGGGGACACGGGTTCGAGCCCTGGTCTGGGAAGATCCCACATGCCACGGAGCAACTGGGCCCGTGAGCCACAATTACTGAGCCTGCGCGTCTGTTGCTCCGCAACAAGAGAGGCCGCGATAGTGAGAGGCCCGCGCACCGTGATGAAGAGTGGTCCCCACTTGCCACAACCAGAGAAAGCCCTCGCACAGAAACGAAGACTCAACACAGTCATAAATAAATAAATAAATAAATAAATAAAAGAACATGAATTTCTTTAAAAAAAAAAAAAAACTTTAAGGGCAGGCAGGGGGAAAAAAAAGACGGGAACCCCCTCTCTGACCCCAATGAAGCTATCAGCAGATTTTTCAACAGAAACTACACAGGCCAGGAGAGAATGGAATGACAAAGTATTGAAACATTAAAACTGCCAGCTAAGAATACTCTATCCAGCAAAATTACATTTCAGATATGAAGAAGACATAAAAGCTTTCCCAGACAAACAAAAGTGAGTTCACCACCATCAGACCTGCCTTACGAGAAATGTTAGGATGAGCAATTTAAACTGAAACAAAAAGACAAAAGTACACAAAACTCTAAGGTGATAAATAGAATTAGAAAACTGTTACTTTCTTTACAAAAATATATAAAACACTTGATTATAGCATCAAGGTTAAAGGAAAAGAACATTAAAAATAACTATCGCTACTACAACTTGGTAATGAAATCACAATATGAAAAGATAATTTATGACATCAGAATTATAAAGAAGAGTAAAAGGCTGAAACCTTTATAGGTGAATGAAAATAAGTTGCTATCCACAGAAAAAGAACTATTTACCTATGAAGTGGGTTATGTAAACCTTATGGTAACCACCAAGCAAAAATCTAGAGCAGAGACACAAAACATAAAAAAAAAGGGGGCGGGGGGTGTGACTTAGCAAATCGCCATGGAAAACCACCACATACAAATGTAGACAAAAATAGAAAGAAAGGAAATGGAAAGACAAAATAACCAGCAGGCAAAAAATAAAATGGAGGTAGTAAATCTTTACATATCAATAATCACCCTAAACGTAAATGGACTGACCTCATCAACCAAAAGACACGTAATAGCTGGATGGATAAAAAAACAAGACCCAACTATACTCTGCCTACTGGAGACTCATTTCAGCTCTAAAGACACATGTAGACTCAGAGTGAAAGGACAGAAGATGATATTCCAAGCACACAGAAACCAAAAGAAGGCAGGTGTAGCCATACTTATATCAGACAAAGCAGACTTCAAGCCAAAAGCCTAACAAGAGACAATAAAGGTCATTACATAATGATAAAGGGATCAGTATATCAAGGCATAACAAAAGTAAATATATACAACCCCAACATTTAGGCACGGGACATGTTAAACAAATACTAATAAATCTTAAGGGAGAAAGAGACAATACAGTAACAGTAAGGAACTTCAATAGCCCCCTAACACCAATGGATAGATCATCCAGACAGAAAATCAGCTAGGTAACATTGGAATTGAACCACTCTCTAGAACAAATGGACTTAAAAGACATATAGAGAACAATCCATCCAATAGCAGCAGAATGCACATTCTTTTTAAGTGCACATGGAACATTCTCCACAACAGATCCTACCTTAGGCCACAAAACAAATCTCAGCAAGTTTAAGACTAAGATCATACCAATTGTCTTTTCTGACCACAATGACATGAAATTAGAAATAAACAAGAAAAAATTGAGAAGACCTACAAATATGTAGCTGCTAAACAATACACTTCTAAACAACCACTGGGTCAACAAAGAAATCAAAAGGGAAATAAAAATTCTCAACACAAATGAAAATGCAAAAACGACATATCAAATATTGTGGGATGCAGAAAAAGCAGTTCTGAGAGAAAAATTTATAGCAATAAATGCAAATGCTAAGAAATTAGAAAGATCTCAAATAAATAACGTAGCTTTACACTTCAAGGGACTAGAAAAAGAACAACAAATCAAGTCCAAAGTTAGCATAAGGAAGGAAATAATATAAAATGGAGACCAGAAAAACAATAGGATCAACAAAACTAAGACCTGGTTCTTCAAAAACATAAACAAAATTGACAAACCTTTAGCTAGACTAAGAAAAAAAAGAGAGGACTCAAAATTAGAAACCAAAAAGGAAATACTACAACTGATATTACAGAAATACATAAAACTGTAAGTGACTACTATGAACAATTTTATGCCAACATAATCTAGAAGAAAAGGATACATTTCTACAAACATACAACCTGCCAAGACTGAATCAAGAAGAAACAGAAAATCTGAACAGACCAACAATGAGTAAAGAGATTGAATCAGTAATCAAAAATCTCCCAATACAGAAAACTCCAGAACCAGACATCTTCACTGAAGAATTAACACCAATCCTCCTCAAACTCTTCCAAAATACTGAGGAAGGAAAATGTCCTAACTCACTCTATGAAGGTAGCATTACCTTGATACCAAAACCAGATAAGGATACCACAGGAAAAAAATATATAGATCAATATTCCTGATGAATATAGAGATGCAAAAATTGTCAACAATATATTAGCAACCAAATTCAAGAATACATGCAAAGGCGTATTACACCATGAGCAAGTGGGATTTATCCCTGGTATGTAAAGGATGATTTAATGTATGTACATCAATAAGTGTAATACATCACATCAATAAAATAAAGGGCAAAAATCACATGATCATCTCAATATTTGCAGAAAAATTATTGACAAAATGCAAAATTCTTTCATGAGGAAAATTGCCAACATATTGGGTATGGAAGGACTATACCTCAACATAAAGGCCATATTGTCAATGGAGAGAAACTGAAAGTGTCTCCCCTAAGATCCGGAACAAGACAAGGATGCCCACTCTCACCACTCCTAATCAGTATATTACCAGAAGTACTAGCTAAAACAGTTGCACAAAACCAACAAATAAAAGGCATCCAAATTAGAAACAAAGTAAAACTGTTGCTATTTGCTGATATGATCTTACACATAGAATCAAAAAAAAAAAAAAAAAAAACATAAAAAAACTGTTGGAATTAGTTAACAATTTCAGTAAAGTGCAGAATACAAAATCAACATACAGAAATCAGTTGCAGTCCTTTACACTGATGATGGAGCATTTGAAAAAGAAAGAAAACTATCCAGGTTACCATAGCATCAAAAATAATAAAATATTTACAAATAAATTAAACCAAGGAAGTGAAAGATCTGTATAATGAAAACCACAAGACTGCTAAAAGAAATTAAAGACATAAACAAATGGAAAGATATCCCACACTCATGAAACAAAAGAACACTGTTAAAATGGCCACACTAACCAAAGCTATCTACAGTTTCAACACAATCCCCATCAAATAAAAGGCTATTCTTCATAGGAATAGAGGAAATAATCCTAAAACTTGTGGGACCCACAAAAGATCCCAAACACCCAAAGCAATTCTGAGAAAAAAAGAACAAAGCCAGAGATATCACACTTCCAGATTTCAAACTAGACCACAAGCCATAGTAATAAAGAGAGTATGATACAAGCACAAAAACAGACACATGAGCCAATGAATAAAGAGCCCAGAATTAAATTCCAGCGTATAAGGTCAACAAATATTCACCAAGGGAACTGAAAATACCGAATAGGGAAAGAACAGTCTCTTCAACAAATGATGGTGGGAAAACTGGAGAAACACATGCAGAACAAAGAAACTGGACCTCAATCTAACACCACTCACAAAAATTAACTCAAAGTGGATCAAAGACAAACACAAGACCTGATACCATTAAACTTCTAGAAGAAAATGTAGGGAGGAAGCTCACCAATAATGGTTTTGGCAATGATTTTTTAGACTTCACCAAAAGCACAAACAGCAAAAGCAAAAATCAACAAATGGGACTACATCAAACTCAAAAGCTTCTGCACAGCAAAAGAAACAGCAAAACGTACAGAGAGAAAATTTACCCAAACCATATATTGGATAACGAGTTAATATACAAAATATAAAGAGCTTAATCAACTTAATAACAAAAAAAATCTAATTAAAAAATGGGCAGAAAAAATAGACATTTTCCCAAAAAGAACATCAAAATGGCCAACACACATATGAAGAGATGCTTGACATCACACTAATCATCAGGGAAATACAAATCAATACCACAATGAGATATCCCCTCACACATGTTAGAATGGCAATAACCAAGAAGAGACAACAAGTGCTGGCAAAGATGTGGTGAAAAGGGAACTCTTATAAATTGTTGGTGGGAATGTAAATTGGTCCAAGCACTATGGAAAACAACATGGTTGTTCAATAAAAACAACATGGCTGTTCCTCAAAAAAAAAAAAAAAAAAAAATAGATCTACCATACAATCCAGCAATTACAATTCTGAGTATATACTCAAAGGAAATGAAAACAGAATTTTGACAAAATTCACGCACTTTCATGTTTATCACAGTATTATTCACAATAATAATATATTATTATTATTAAATAATAAAGGATATTACAAAACCCCAAAGGTCATCAATGGATAAATGGATAAAATAGAGGTGGTATATATACACAAAGGAATATTATTCAACCATGAGAAAGGAGGTTATCCCGCCACTGCGACAACATGGATGGAACGTGAGCACATTATGCTAAGTGAGGTAAATCAGAGAAAGACATGTTATCACTTATAAGTGGAATCCAAAAAGTTAAACCTATAAAAAACACAGTAACATGGTGGTTGCCAGGGGATGCATGGGGTAGAAAGAATGGGGGATAAGACTAATGGTGTTCAGGGGTACAAACTTGTAACAAGTAGTAAATAAGCCATAGAGATCTATGCACAGAATAATAAATATAGACAATAATGTTGTACTATAATTATGTAATGTGATTAGTACCACTACTTCAACAATCACATTACAGTATATAAATGTATCAAAGTAATATGCTGTACACCTCGGACTTACACAATGTTACATGTCAAATTGCTTCAATTAAAAGAAACTTCAATAAAAAAAAGAAAAAGAAATGGATTGTGGTAAAATGAAAACAAATCTTTAAAAAGAAATAAAAGCAAGCAAAGAAAAGGGAAAGGTTGGGCACAGAACAGAAAATGGAAACTACAAGAAAAAGAAAAGTGGGTACCTACATTATTATCAGACCAAACAGATTTTAAAACATAAAAAGTTATAAGACATCATCATAAAGAAGTCATCACAAAATAATTAAAATAGTGAAATCACCAGGAAGGTAATTTTACATTTATATGAACTATTAAATGACATTAAAATACAGCAAAAATTGATAAAACCACAGGGATAAACTGACATATCCATGAACAGAGTACAAACAGTTTTAACACCTTTTCCACTACTGACAGATTATACACTAGAAAAATTAACAAAGATATAGAAAACTTAAATAAGATAATTAACAAGCTTGACTTGTTGGTCATTCATAGAACCCTGCACTCTTACACATTCTTCTCAAGCACAATATATAACACTTAGAAAAATTAAGGACAATCTAGTATACAACAAATTCAAAAGAATCCAAATCTCACTGACCACATCTTTCTGACTAAAATGTCATCAACCAGTAGAAAACAAAAAGATAAATATGTCCATGTGTTAGGAAATGTAAAAACACACAAATAATAATAACACAGATGTAAGAAAAAATAGATACAAAACTTGTAGTAATTAGGGAAAGTAGTATAGAAAGGAAAATTGAGAGCCTTTTATATTTATACTGAAAAGAAAAAAAGGGTTAAAATAAAGAAGTTAAGCATGAAACCTAAGGAGCCAGGAAAAGAAAATAAGAATAAAACAAAAATGAACCCAAAGAATAGAGAAAAAAAATAATAAAGAGCAGAAGTTAATTAGGAGAATACACCTAAACAGCCAAAAATTGGCAAATTTCTGATAAGGCTGATCAAGAATAGAAATTTTTAAAATTAACATTAGGAATAAAAAAAGAATGTAACTACAGACATTAGTATGGGTATTAAAAGCATGATAAAGAATACTTTAAGCCAAGGATTGGCAAACTTTTTCTTAAAAGACTAGACAATAAATGCTTTTGGCTTATGGCTCATACCTTCTTTCCTAACTCCGCACTTACAGCACTAAAGCAATCACAGACAATATGAATGAGTGTGGCTGTATTCCAATAAAACTTTATTTACAAAAAGAGGCAGGCAGCCCGTGGGCAATAGTTTGCTGAATCCCTGCTTTATGCCAATAAATCTGGCAACTCAGGTGATATAATTTCCTAGAAAAACAACATAAATAACAAAACCTTATTCTAGAAGAAATTTAAAAATCTAAATAGACCAGTAATCATTAAAGAAACTGAAAATTGAAAACGAAACATCAGGCTTAATGAGCTGTTTCAAATTTTCAAAGAACAGAATGGTTCCATCTTATACAAAAGCTTCCAGAAAACAGACACAAAGAGAATATTTTCCATCTTTCTGTGAAACTAATAAAACCCTGACATGAAAATCAAAAAATACTACAAAGACTCATAAGCAAACATACATACATGGATTAACCACATAACTCCAGCAACGTATCTTAAAAGACAGCTATATCACAGCACTGCTCAACAGAACTTCCTGCAATGGAAACGTTCTATATAATTTGCACTGTCCAATATCATAGCCGCTAGCTACAATTAACACTTGAAATGTGGTTGGTATGCCTAAGAAACTGGATTTTAATTTTGCTTAATTCTCATTAATTAAAATTAAACTGCCACATGGGGCTAGTGGCTTCTATATTGGACAGGGTAGCTATCTTATGACCAACTTGGGTTTATCCTAATAATGCAAGGTTGGTTTATAACCAGAAAAATCTATCAACATGATCTACCACATCAACACACTGAAGGAAGAAAGAAAACTATCTCAACACCTGCAGAAATCAATGCCCATTTGCTAAAAATACAAGAAAAGAAAATATGCTTACCTAAATAAAGCTTATCTACCAAAAACCAACAACAAACATCATTCTTAATGGTGAAACGTATCAAGTATTCCCTCTAAAGCCAAAAAATAATAATAATTCCACTACCACTACTGCTCTTTAATATTTACCAGAAGATTCTAGCTAGTACACTAAGAAAAGGAAATCAGTGTATAAGGATTAGAAACTACAGTCTCATTATTTGCAAGTGATATAATTTGCTATGTAGAAACTGATAAACAGCAAAATATTGGAAAACAAAAAGCTTAATAAGGTAGGCAGATTAGTATGCAAAAATCTACTGCATTTCCATACACCAGTCAAAGCAACTGAAAATGTAAATTAAAATCAAAAAAAAATATTTCAAGGTACATTTTAAAGATTTAACCAAACATGTTTAAGACCTATATGATGAAAACTGTAACACCTTACTAAAAAACATTATATAAAATCTAAATGCTTACAAAGATATACTATGTTCATATCATAAAGATGGCAATTCTCCCCCAAAGTATCTTATAAATAAATAAGTCAACAGAGCACCTGAAAGACCTTAGTACCAGATTTTAAAATTATTCAGATGTGCAAAAAGCTAAAACACACATGAAAAATGAAGTGGGGAGGAATTTGCCCTAACAGAAAGCGTAAGTTATTACAGTGAGGATAGACATATAGATCATGGAACAGAAATGAGTCTAAAAATAGACCTACACACATATGGTAACTTGATTGTGATAGAGTTAGTTTTGCAGATCAATGCAGAAAAGATGGACTCTTTAACAAAGGAATCTGAATATTCATAAAGGAAAAAATGGATTTCCATCCCTATCCCACTACTGATGAGGAAAAAAAACAAAAGCATCCCCAGTGAAATGAAATGAAAGACAAAGGTTTAAAACAAGAGACATTTTTTATGACCCAAGTCTGGAAAGATTTCTTAAACCAAACTAAATATAAATTTTAAAAAAACCATGAAATAAAAAATTGATAATCTTTACTACATTAAAATTAATACCTCAATATGGGGGAAGGTATTTATAACTCAACTTTTTTTTAAAGTTAGTAACCAGAATATACAAAGAACACGTACAAATAGGGAAGAAAAACACAACCAAACAGGAAAAAAGCGTCAATATCAGGTGCATTACAAAACACGAATAAATATCCATTAAACATTTGACAAGTTGTCCCCTCTCTCCTTTGTAATGAGAAAAATAAAAATTAAGACCACAATAAGGAAGGATTTTACACACAATGAACTAGCAAAACTTGAAACAGGTAATAACACCATTATTAAACCAGATGCTAGCAAGGGAAATGAAACTGCCACAGTTGGTTTAAACTACTCTTATTTAACCCTTGTGGTTCACTAGGGACCAGCCTCCTCCCAAGCACATGTAACAAACCTGAGCTCCATTTGCAAGAAAGAAGCTAACCACACTGTTTGCCACATTGGTCCCTTCCTTTCAGATATTTATATCTCTTAACTTATCTCATATTTTCACACTGTCAAGATACCCAAAACAATGTGGGTATGTGCCTGCCTCCCCTACAACCATTACAACCCTCTTTGATAATGTAGCTGCAATGAATTTAGGGTAGCAGTAATATCTAACTCCATTAAATAGGCCCTAACTGGCCGAGATAATCAGAATAACTCCATCTCCCTAGAGAATAAATACATGGTTTACAGTAAAACAGATTTAAACTGATGGGGATATGGCAATTCTCCAAGCCAGAGGTACTGATACACAGGTGGTTCGACCATAGATCAGGAATTTGTTTTAGCTGAGACAAATAATAAATATGCACATGATTTCACTTCTCACTAGTGTACAATCTCTGTCTTGCAAACGAGTTCTCTCAGCAAAGACTGTCAACATCAGAGAATCTATTAATGAATGAATTATATTGACAGGCAAAAGAAGAAAAAAAAAACACAAGATCATCTAAATTAAACTACTCCCTATTCCTGATTTATATAAATCTCTCTCAGAACAAATCAGGAAAAGAGGAGAGATTCTTTTAATATAATGAACAGTACCTTTCAGAAGTAAAGAGCAAATAATTAAACTTAGTTACAAAACACTAGAGCATTTCCACTTAGACAAGTGCAAGATAAGAGTGCTCACAGGGACCTCCCTGGTGGTGCAGTGGTTAAGAATCCGTCTGCCAATGCAGGCGACAAGGGTTCGAGCCCTGGTCCAGGAAGATCCCACATGCTGCGGAGCAACTAAGCCCTTGGGCGCCACTACTACTGAGCCCTCGCGCCACAACCACTGAAGCCCGCGCGCCTAGAGCCCGTGCTCCGCAACAAGAGAAGCCACCGTAATGAAAAGCCCGCACACCACAATGAAGAGTAGCCCCCGCTCGCCACAACTAGAGAAAGCCCACACGAAGCAACAAAGACCCAACACAGCCAAAAATAAATGAATAAATAAATTAAAAAAATTAAAAAAAGAGTGCTCACAGTATCCATTTGGATTCGTGAAGTGTCAAGGAACAAAATTTCCTAGTCCAACTACATTCAACAACAAAAAGAGTTTATTGTCTTGGGGAAATAAATAGTAATCCCAAAGTAGAGAAGGCTTTCGGTATGGTTCCATTATTGCTCTTGACTCTAATTCTATCCCAGTTCCTTGACTCTGTCTTCTCCACATGCCAGTTTGAACCCCAAGATACCAGGCAATGGCAACATGGGCTACATTTTTTTTTAATATATTTACATGCAGAGACGAGTATAACAGAAAAGTATGTAAAATTACATGTCCTACAACAGTAAAGTTAAGCAATTTTTGGTATAAACATACAAAACTACAAGTGATGATGCAATTTATGTGCTGACCCAGATCAAAGTCCAAAATACATCATTAAATTGAAAAGGCAAAACAATACATACAGCATGACCTCCATTTGTGTTTTTAAAACATAAAATTTTTTTAAATAAAAAAAGTAATTGCCAGTTCTAACTTAGCACTTTGAAATATTTCTAGAACTCAAGATGTAACTACTAAGGAAGTCTTTGGCTGCAGGCAAGAACATTATGAAAATAGTATTTTGAAAACAAAAGTCTACTTCTAGATTGCCAAATTACTGTATTAACTACATAGTAAATGAAAGAATAAAACTAACATTCATTGAGCATCTATTTGCCAGAAACTACATAAATTACTTTTACGTATTCAATACTTGGTGTTACTCATCTTTCCAGCAACCCTGAAATATATGAGGTTCATGCTAAGAAAGAATTAACAGAAACAACATGTCCATAGCCCACAGGTCATAACTCTTGTAATTGACAAAGCTGGAATTCAATTCCAAATTTAATTCCAATAGAATATTATTCAGCCATTAAATGAAAGAAGGAAATCCTGCCATTTGCAACAACACAGATGGAACTGGAGGGCATTATGCTAAGTGAAATAAGTCAGAGAGAGAAAGACAAATACTGTATGATCTCATTTATATGTGGAATCTAAACCAAACAAAAAACTGAATTCACAGATAGAGGGAACAAATTACATTGGTGGCTGCCAGAGCTGGAGGGTGAGGTGGGCAAAATGGGTGAACGTGGTCAAAAAGTACAAACTTCCAGTTATAAAATAAGTCATGGGGATGTAAGTGCAGCATGGTGACTATAATTAATAATACTGCATTGTATATTTGAAATTTGCTAAGAGAATAAATCTTAAAAAGTTCTTTCCATAAAAAAAAAATGTGTAACTAGGTGTGGTGATGGATGTTAACTATAACTAGACTTATTGTGGTAATCATTTCACAATATATACAATACCAAATCATTACGTTGTACACCTGAAACTAATATGGTATATGTCAATCATATCTCAATTTTTAAAACTTTTTTAAAAGATTTTTTTGATGTGGACCATTTTTAAAGTCTTTATTGCATTTGTTACAATATTGCTTCTGTTTTATGTTTTGCTTGTTTGGCCACAAGGCATGTGGGATCCTAGCTCCCTGACCAGGGACTGGACCTGCACCCCTGCACTGTAAGGCCAAGTCCCAACCACTGGACCGCCAGGGAAGTCTCAATTTTTTAAACATTTTAACTTTACTAAGTAGCCCTTATCTTCCATTAATTCCCCGTATATTTAACTTTCCACAGTTTGCCACCCTTAGAAACTCAATGTCCTTTTCCTTCGCCTTGTCACTTCTCTAAAAATGCATTGTTCTTTTGTCAGTCTAATACGTAGGGTCCCAGCCAATGAATTTAGGATGGATAGAGGAAACAGATTTTTTCCTCCCATACAAGAAATTAGCAAAAGACAGATTTTTACTAATGTATGTATGTATAGGAGTTCACAGAAAAATGTGACTCAAGGAGACATTTAAAATCTGAGCCTTATATAGCATCTTAATAGGGGAAGGGCATTGATAGGAAAACAAATGACTATTTGAAAAGATAAATGGGCCCTGACAAGAACAAATGGGAGACAGGGAAGTTTTGTGACTATGTCTGTTTATGTGTGATGTGGAGACTTCTCATCTCCAGTAATAAGAGTCAATCTTCCCTGGCTGCTCCAGGAAGGGTATTTATGACAATTGAGTTCTTCGGGGAAGCTATGCTTTTAGGCAGAGAAGAGAATTCAGGAACTCAAATGCCTTCTCAAAATATTTTTTATGCCATGATAGCTTATTCTGGATCCCTTTAGGTGTCAAGACTATAGCAATGCAGGACAGAGACTGGGCTCAACTCTGAATACAACAAGGATAAGAGGGAATTAATAACAAAAACAAAAAAAGTTCGCGCTTCAAAGGGTAACATCAAGAAAGCATAACAGGGCTTCCCTGGTGGTGCAGTGGTTGAGAGTCTGCCTGCCAATGTAGGGGACACGGGTTCGAGCCCTGGTCTGGGAAGATTCCACATGCCGCGGAGCAACTGGGCCCGTGAGCCACGATTGCTGAGCCTGCGCGTCTGGGGCCTGTGCTCCGCAACAAGAGAGGCCACGATGATGAGGGGCCCACGCACCACGATGAAGAGTGGCCCCTGCCTGCCACAACTGGAGGAAGCCCTCGCACAGAGACGAAGACCCAGCACAGCCATAAATAGATAAATAAATAAATAAATACATAAATAAACCCAAAGTTTAAAAAAAAAAAAAAGAACAAAATATAATTTAAAAAGAAAAAAAAAAGAAAACGTAACAGCTACCAACAGAATGGGAGAAAATTTATGTAAATCATATACATAAGTGTATCTGCTAAGGAGCTTGTATCTAGAGTACACAAAGAACTATCACAACTCAATTTTAAAATGGACAAAGGATCTGAACAGTTTTCCAAAGATACACAAGTTGTTAATACACACATGAAAAATTGCTCAACATCATTAACCATCAGGAAATGCATATCAAAACCACAATGAGATACCAGCTCACACCCACTAGGATGGCTATAATCAAAAAGACAGACAATAACAAGTGTGGGCAAGGATGTAGAGAAATTAAAACCTTCATACACCGATGGTAGGAATGTAAAACGGTGCTGTAGCTTTGGCTTTTCCTCAAACAGTTAAACCAAGTTAACATATGATCCAGCAGAAATAAAAACATGTCTGCACATAAACTTTTACACGAATGCTCATTATAGTATTACTCATAATAGCTAAAGTGGAAACAACCCAAATGCCCATCAACTAATGAATGGATAAAATATAGTCTAGCCATATAATGGAATATCTGGCAATAACAAGAAATGAAGTACTGACATATACCACAACACAGATGAACTTCGACAACATTAAGTTAAAGACACCAATTACAAGGGACCAAATATTAAATGATTCCACTAATATGAAATGTACAGAATAGGCAGATCTATAGAGACAGAAAGCAGATTAGTGGTTGCAGAGGGGAGGGGAAGGGAGATGAGACGTTAGGGGGTGTTGGCTAAAAGGTGTGGGTTTCTTTGCGGGGTAATGAAATGTTCTAAAATTGACTGTGGTAACAGATGCACGACTCTGTAAATATACTAAACCACTGAGCTGTACACTAAATTAGTGAACTGTATTGTATGTGAATTATATCCAAAAAAGGATGTTTAAAAACACCAATGAGATAAAAGCTATAATAACTCATATACCAATCCAGGCAAAGAATCAGGAGTCTGAAAGTATGTAGTAGGGATAAGGAAACCTTCCCTGAAAAATCACACTTGAGCTAAATCTTTAAGAAGATGCGCAAAGTGTGCCAACAGAACAAACATACGCAGAGGATTTCACATGAAATTAAAAGCACACGCAGATGCACAGACATGCAAGAGAATATAACAGTCCTGGATAATTTCACACAGCAGAAATCAGAAATTCTGTTGCAAAGTAACTAAAGATTCTGCTGGAGAGGGAAGCAGAGACAGATTCATCAAGAGCCCTGAACGCTCAACTTTATTTTTTCTTGCAAGCAATGTGAAGTTAACATTTTAACCAAACGAATAAAATGATCAAATGTTCTTTCCATAAACTATTTTGACAGTCCCTGGAAGATGGACTGGGAAAAGGTAAGAATGGAGTTAAGAGACTGACTAGGAGGCTTCTAAACTAATTTAAGAAAAAAATGATGAGCTCTTTTTTGCAGCACCTTGGAGCTGGTCAGCTGCTTCAGGATGAAACTGAATATCTCTTTCCCAGCCACTAGATGCCAGAAACTCACTGAAGTGGACAATGAATGCAAACTTTGTACCTTTTATGAGAAGTGTATGTCCACAGAAGTTGCTGCTAATGCTCTGGGTAAAGAATGGACGTGTTATGTGGTCGAAATCATTGGTGGGAACGACAAACAAGGTTTCCCATGAATCAGGGTGTCTCCATGGCCGTGTCCATCTGCTACTAAGGGGCAGTCCTGTTACAGACCAAGGAAGACTGGAGAAAGAAAGTGCAAATCTGTTCAGGGTTGCATTGTGGACACCAGTCCAAGTGTTTTCAACTTGGTCATTATTTTAAAAAAAATAAAAAGGGAGAGAAGGATATTCCTGAAGTCACTGACACTACTGCGCCTCGTCGACTCGGGACCAAAATCGCTAAAATTCGCAAACTTTTCAATCTCTCTAGAGAAGATCATGTCCACCAGTGTGTTGTGAGAAAGCCCCTAAACAAAGAGGGTAAGTAACCTAGGACCAAGGCACACAAGATTCAGTGTTTGTTATTCCACGTGTTCTGCAACACAAACATCAGCATATTGCTCTGAAGGAACAGTGTACCAAGAAAAATAAAGAAAGGCTGCAGAATACGCTAAACTTTTGGCCAAGAGAATGAAGGAGGCCAAAGAAAAATGCCAGGAAGAGACTACCAAGAGAGGGAGGCTGTCCTCTCTGAAAGCTTCTACCTCTGAGTCCAGTCAAAAATAAGATGTTCTAAGAGTAACAAATAAATAAGGTCAGATAAAAAAAAAAAAAAAATGAGAAGAATCTGCACTAAACCAAAAGCAATAAGCATAAAGGAGAAGAGTGTGAGAGATAACAGAAATAGTAAATTTATTAACTAACTGGAGAGAGAAAAAAAACAATTAAGGAATGAAAATCAGGAGTGAGGTCAAACTTCAGATGTTGATTTGAGAGTAACCAACATTAAACAGAAGCCACAGAAATGAATGACATTGTGCAAGAAAAGCTCAGGAAGGAGATGGAGAAAAAAAAAAGACAAAGTACCGTGGAATAGTTTTTCCTCAAATTGAAATGTCCCCATATAACCAATTCACATCAGTAAAATCCATAATTACTATATTAGGAAACTAACTATAAAGATTAATACTACTTCATGAAAAAATTAGATGGCTCTAAAAAGAAAAGGGTGATTAACTTCAGCCTCATTTAATATTTTCAATAAGAAAGGTTTTTCTTATTTGCAACAAGAAAGGTTTTTCAGCATAGGGTAATAAGAAGAAGAAAAGGAATAACATATAGAGTACCCACCTAGCCTGTGCTCGTAGTTCTAAACAATGTATATTAATTCATTGAATCCTCACCAACAATGGTGGGAGGTAACCAATCTCCTTTCCTAGAAAGTGAGGCACAAAGAGGTTAAGTAATGTGCCCAAGGCTGAAAGGCTAGTAAGGTCTGGGACAAGGACTCTAACAGTTCCAGAGGCCCCATGTTTTACCACTGTACTGGCTGTCAAAGGCCAGTATTAGGTTTTCAAAGCAAAAACAAAAAACCTTGGTTCAACGTTGGGTCTACCACCAACCTTGGCATATTGGTAACTTAAGCAATTCAGTCTGTCTCCTCAGCTATAAGGAGGAAATAATGACAGCATCACAGGATTATTATGAGTATTTTAGTCATGAATATAGAACACCTAATCATTGTAAGTAATAATAATAAACATTTACTGAGCACATATTGGCATATATTAAGGCACTACCACAGACACTTTACACAGTTTATTTTACCTAATCTTCAAAATTGTCTCAAAAAGAATTGTTACTCTCCTAGCCATTTTTACAGGTTAGGAAACAGATTCAAAGGGATGAATAGACTTGTGCAGCATCATGTTGTATAGTAAAATGCTTATACAATCGCCCCAATTCTCCACCCCTCCTAGTAGCCATACCCCTAGCAATGTGACACTGCAGCTCCTCCCATCAAGAGGTAGAGCTCATTTTCCCACATCTTGAATCTTGTCTGGCCTCATGACTTGCCTTGAACCAACAGAACGTGGCAGAAGTGATGTTGTGCCAGTTCCAAGTGTAGACCTCAAGAGACCTTGCTTGTTTCTACTACCTCTCTAAGAATCCTGCCACCACCATGTGAAGAAGCCCAGACTTGCCTGATAAATGATGAGAGACATGTGCCTCAGTCACCCTCCATCATCCAGCAGAGAGCCAGCCAACAGCCAGAAATGTGAGAAGCCACCATAGACCAGCCAGCTTCCAGACAATCTGCCAGGTGACCACCGATGTTATGAGCTATCCTAGATGAAATCTGCCAAATCTAGCCCAGGTGATCAGAACCATCCATGTGATCTACAGATTCATGAGTAATAACACACACTCATTTTAAGCCACTGAAATGCGGGGGGTGGGGGGGGGGGTTGTTAAAGAGCCATAGTTAACAGAAAGTCATGGTAAGCAGAACAGCTGGAATTTAAAGCCAGGTGGTCTGACTCCAGGCTCACCCTCTTTCCAGTTTCAGAGTAGATATAACAAGCAATGCTACTGCAGTATTTTCATTTGTGAAAATGATGTCACTTATATTCACTGTTCTTTATTCTTTAAAATTAATTTATAAAAGCTCAAAATAGTAAATGTAATTCTCATTTCCTCCTTTAGGTAAACAAACAATCCAAGAAGTATATCAGATCTAGATTCAAAACTTGGGACTCTCCTGGCGGTCCACTGGTTAAGACTCCACGCTTCCAATGCAGGGGGCGTAGGTTCGATTCCTGGTCGGGGAACTAAGATCCCACATGCCGTACGGCCAAAAAACAAACAAAAAAACACATAGATTCAAACTCAACTGCTACCAACCTACCAACCATCTGCACATTATTAAATATGGGATAATAAAAAAGAAAAAACTATACGCACGTTCTGAATATATTTACACTTCTTTCAAAATAAATATTTCATATAGGGTATCCTACTAACTCCCCAAGTACTGTGAAATATACCTGTATTAATTTGTATTAACTCATTCTCACTCTAAACAGATTTCCTTTGTTTCCCAATTCACTGACACATACAACACACCACATCACTTACCCACCCATATCCATCTATGCCCATATAGTTCCTTTGGAAGATCTTAGTTTCCACCAAGGGATGCAGAAACGATTCCATTAAACTGTAAGTTGAGGGTGCCACCCAGCCACTTTGGGTTATTCGTGCCAATGAATCAACAGACAAAGAAGGGGGTTACAGAACCGACTAGGGTTATGATCTCACAATCAAGGGGAAGTCAGGTTGCTACCACACAAGAGGGGCTAACAGAAAGTATGTCTGGAATGCAGGAGTTCCTCTGGGAGGCCACTTAGTATTTCCATGTACTGTGATTAAAGTCAGTGGAAACAATCCAGGCAGGACTGCTAATGACCCAGACCCTTAAGGAATGAAGATTTAGGTCACCCCATCAGGCAAGAAACCACAACCAGCTGAGGTATTGCCAAGAACAGAGGGACTGTGGAATGACAACAGAAGATAATTATAGACAGCAACTACAACCACATGACTAGTTGCAGAAATGAAAATTCTAATGAGTATTTCTTCCTTTTATGATATAAAAAATTTGTATATATATTAACCAACTTACTTCTTACCCCACTTTCTACATCCATCTGATAGTAGCTAATCTCATATCTCCATATTTAAGTTACAGGATATTAAGTAGAAAATGTGACATAGGTAGAAAAAAAATTAACCCACCTATGGATAAAGGGATTTTGTATCCTCTCTTAAGGAGAGCATTTGTATGTTATCAGGTGAACAAAGGATAGATGCATTATGTTCACCAAAAGTATACTTTTGTAATTGTCTTTATTTATAAGGTAAATATGATAAAAACAAGTGTGCACTGGTGCCGTGGTGACAAGTGATGGTCTGTGATGGCTTTTTACCTTAGCCGGGTTGCAACTACATTTTCCCAAACACCATTCATTCCCTGCATGGTTGTGGGTTAGGGTTGGCCTCAAAAAGAAAAAAAAAAATTCCCATGAGATTAGAAGACAAAAGTGAAGCAGCTGCCAGGTTCAGAATGTCAATCTAAGGTCAGGTGTTACCGCAGTCCTCACACAGTGTCATGGATTTTTGGGCTCATTGGCATGGGGCAGCAATTGAGCCTACAGCTCTTCCAGCTCCTGTCAGATCTCCACCTTTGCTTTTCCAAATAATACTGGGGCAGGTTTGTGTGCAGCTCCATGGTGCGGTGTGCCACACCTACTGCAGATTACCTACATCATCAAGGTTGAAGGTTACCTACATCATCAAGGTTGCAGGTGTGGAAGCAGTGAGAGCCATGAAAATTCAAGTTTGGGCTCATAGGTTCTAACTCATTTCTAAAAGTTCCAAATATTCTTTGCAGGTTCCAGTCTAACCTTCCTCTCCCCCCGTTCATGTCCATGTTCCCTTCCCAACTACTAGCCCTGCTAACTTCAAGCCTAGAAGCAGATTCAGTTGTGTATAACTAGTTCCTACAATTGGGAAAACCAAAAAACCAATCACAACAATAATCTTACTTCCCTAATCAAACGCTAACTGACAAAGACAGAAATGTTATTTAGAGTTAGACTACTATAAAAAGGGCTAAAGGTATCCACATGCCTCTTATCTACTTCTTAAAACACTGAATTAAAGATAAAAAACTCAGGGGCTTCCCTGGTGGCGCAGTGGTTAAGAATCCAACTGCCAATGCAGGAGACACGGGTTCGAGCCCTAGTCCGGGAAGATCCCACATGCTGCGGAGCAACTAAGCCCATGTGTCACAACTACTGAGCCTGCGCTCTAGAGCCTTTGAGCCACAGCTACTGAAGCCCGCGCACCTAGAGCCTGTGCTCCGCAACAAGAGAAGCCACCGCAATGAGAAGTCTGCACACTGCAACGAAAAGTAGCGCCCACTCGCCACAACTAGAGAAAGCCTGAGCACAGCAATGAAGACCCACTGCAGCCAAAAATAAATAAGTTTATACAAGAAAAAAAGATAAAAAGTCAAACAGCACATATTGGGGTTATAATATACCTCATTTACCTTCCATCAGCAAAAATACTTAAGGATTTACCTAAAGTATGTTAGGTTTGAACGCGCTTACTTTCTAAATTTATTTATTTTTATTTATTTATTTTTGGCTGCATTGGGTCTTCGTTACTGTGCCCGGGCTTTCTCTGGTTGCGGTGAGTGGGGGCTACGTTGCGGTGTGCAGGCTTCTCATTGCAGTGGCTTCTCATATTGCAGAGCAGGGGCTCTAGGCGCACAGGCTTCAGTACTTGTGGCACGCGGGCTAAGTAGTTGTGGCTCGCAGGCTCTAGAGCACAGGCTCAGTAGTTGTGGCACACGGCCTTAGTTGCTCCACGGCATGAGGGATCTTCCCGGACCAGGGCTCGAACCCATGTCCCCTGCACTGGCAGGTGGATTCTTAACCACTGCGCCACCAGGGAAGCCCTGCACTTACTTTCTACAGAAGCCAGTACAAATTTTAAAATCTATCTCTTACTAAATTATATTTACATTAAGACAACAAAATAACCTTGTTTAATTTCAAGAGAACAATTAAAAATCAACACATCTTAAAATATGTATTTAGACTATATTAATGTTAACCTTAGACTTATGCTAAATGCACAAGACAATCAATTTATTAGATGTATGTGCCATCTTTAGAATCAACGCATCCAGTTCCCTCTTGGACACACTTTCTTTTTAAATATATTTTGCTTAAAAGTCAGAGCCATAAAGTCAAATTTCTGTAGAATGATTCTAAAACGTCCTCTGGACCAGAGCTCATCCTAGCTAACCATTTAAACATAAACAGATGTCCAATAGCCCTATCATGAAAATGAATTTTGAGACAGAAGCAGCTGAGACAAACATTTACATTTTACTACTTTTTTCCACAGAGTAGAAATATCAAGAAAAGTAAAAGTCAAAGACAGGTGAAAAACAACATTTTCTTCCAGTATTATCTGGTCGCATGTGTCTCACTGCTATCTATCAGAGGTTGGCGCTAATAAAGGGGAAAAGAAACGGCAGTAGAAACATGGCCGTCCCTTTCACCAGTCTTTATAAGCATTCTTTAACTCTAGGCTTTTCACTAAATAATTACGTATTTAAATCAAATACACGTAATTGAATTAACAGTGAGTTTCTGGGGCCCTGAACCGAGATGGTGGAGCAGAAGGACGTGCTCTCACTCCCTCTTGCGAGAACACCAGAATCACAACTAACTGCTGGACAATCATCAACAGGAAGACACTGGAACTCACCAAAAAAGATACCCCACGTCCAAATACAAAGGAGAAGCCACAATAAGACGGTAGCAGGGGCACACAGTAAAATCAAATCCCATAACTGGTGGGTGGGTGACTCACAGACTGCAGAACACTTATACCACAGAAGTCCACCCACTGGAGTGAAGGTTCTGAGCCCCACGACAGGCTTCCCAACCTGGGGGTCTGGCAACGGGAGGAGGAATTCCTAGAGAATCAGACTTTGAAGGCTAGTGGGATTTGACTGCAGGACTTTGACAGGACTGGGGGAAACAGAGACCCCACTCTTGGAGGGCACACACAAAGTACTGTGCACATCAGGACCAAGGGGAAGGAGCAGTGACCCCAGGGGAGACTGAACCAGACGTACCTGCTAGTGTTGGACGGTCTCCTGCAGAGGCGGGGGGGGGGGGGGGGGGGTGGCTGTGGTTCACCGTGGGGACAAGGACACTGTCAGCAGAAGTTCTGGGAAGTAATCCTTGGCGTGAGCCCTCCCAGGGTCTGCCATTAGCCCCACCTAAGAGCCCAGGTAGGCTGCACTGTTGGGCTGCCTCAGGCAAAACAACCAACAGGGAGGAAACCCAGCCACACCCATCAGCCACCCAAGAGGATTAAAGTTTACTGAGCTCTGCCCACCAGAGCAACAGTCAGCTCTACCCACCACCAGTCCCTCCCATCAGGAAACTTGCACAAGCCTCTTAGATAGCCTCATCCACCAGAAAACAGACAGCAGAAGCAAGAAGAACTACAATCCTGTAGCCTGTGGAACAAAAACCACATTCACAGAAAAACAGACAAGACGAAAAGGCAGAGAACTATGTACCAGATGAAAGAACAAGATAAAACCCCAGGAAAACAACTAAATGAACTAGAGATAGGCAACCTTCCAGAAAAAGAATTCAGAATAATGATAGTGAAGATGATCCAGGACTTCGGAAAAAGAATGGAGACAAAGATCGAGAAGATGCAAGAAATGTTTAACAAAGACCTAGAAGAATTAAAGAACAAGCAAACAGAGATGAACAATACAATAACTGAAATGAAAACTACACTAGAAGGAATCAATAGCAGAATAACTGAGGCAGAAAAATGGATAAGTGACCTGGAGGACAGAATGGTGGAATTCACTGCTGCGGAACAGAATAAAGAAAAAAGAATGAAAAGAAAGGAAGACAGCCTAAGAGACCTCTGGGACAACATTAAACACAACAACATTCACATTTTAGGGGTCCCAGAAGGAGAAGAGAGAGAGTAAGGACCAGAGAAAGTATTTGAAGAGATTATAGTCAAAAACTTCCCTAACGTGGGAAAGGAAATAGCCACCCAAGTCCAGGAAGTGCAGCGAGTCCCATACAGGATAAACCCAAGGAGAAACACGCCGAGACACGTAGTAATCAAATTGGCAAAAATTAAGACAAAGAAAAATTATTGAAAGCAGCACGACAATAACACAATAATAGTGGGGGACTTTAACACCTCACTTACACCAATGGACAGATCATCCAAAATGAAACTAAATAAGGAAACAGAAGCTTTAAATGACACAATAGACCAGACAGATTTAACTGTTATTTATAGAACATTCCATCCAAAAACAGCAGATTACACTTTTTTCTCAAGGGTGCACGGAACATTCTCCAGGATAGATCACATCTTGGCTCACAAATCAAGCCTCAGTAAATCTAAGAAAACTGAAATCATATCAAGCATCTTTTCTGACCACAACGCTATGAGATTAGAAATGAATTCCAGGGGAAAAAATGCAAAAAACACAAACACATGGAGGCTAAACAATACGTTACTGAGTAACCAAGAGATCACTGAAGAAATCAAAGAGGAAATCAAAAAATACCTACAGACAAATGACAATGAAAACACGACGATCCAAAACCTATGGGATGCAGCAAAAGCAGTTCTAGGAGGGAAGTTTATAGCTATACAAGCCTACCTCAAGAAACAAAAAAAAAATCTCAAATAAACAATCTAATCTTATACCTAAAGGAACTAGAGAAAGAAGAACAAACAAAACCCAAAGTTAGTAGAAGAAAAAAAATCATAAAGACCAGAGCAGAAATAAATGAAATAGAAACAAAGAAAACAATAGCAAAGATCAATAAAACTAAAAGCTGGTTATTTGAGAAGATACACAAAATAGGTAAACCATTAGCCAGACTCATCAAGAAAAAGAGGGAGAGGACTCAAATCAATAAAGATAGAAATGAAAAAGGAGAAGTTACAACAGACACCACAGAAATACAAAGCATCCTAAGAGACTACTACAAGCAACTCTATGCCAATAAAACGGACAACCTGGATGAAATGGACAAATTCTTAGAAAGGTGTAACCTTCCAAGACTGAACCAGAAAGAAATAGAAAATATGAACAGACCAATCACAAGTAATAAAAATGAAACTGTGATTTAAAATCTTCCAACAAACAGAAGTCCAGGAACAGATGGCTTCACAGGTGAATTCTATCAAACATTTAGAGAAGAGCTAACACCCATCCTTCTCAAACTATTCCAAAAAATTGCGGAGGAAGGAACACTCCCAAACTCATTCTATGAGGCCACCGTCACCCTGATACCAAAACCAAAGATACTACAAAAAAAGAAAATTACAGACCAATATCACTAATGAATATAGATGCAAAAATCCTCAACAAAATACCAGTAAACAGAATCCAATAACACATTAAAAGGATCATACACCATGATCAAGTGGGATTTATCCCAGGGATGCAAGGATTCTTCAATATAGGCAAATCAATCAATGTGATACACCAGAGTAACAAACCGAAGAATAAAAACCATATGATCTCAATAGATGCAAAAAAAGCTTTTTACAAAATTCAACACCCATTTATGATAAAAACTCTACAGAAAGTGGGCATAGAGGGAAACTACCTCAACATAATCAAGGCCATATATGACAAACCCACAGCAAGCATCATTCTCAATGGTGAAAAACTGAAAGCATTTCCTCTAAGATCAGGAACAAGACAAGGATGTCCACTCTCACCACTATTATTCAACATAGTTTGGAAGTCCTAGCCACGGCAATCAGAGAAGAAAAAGAAATAAAAGGAATACAAATTGGGAAAGAAGTGAAACTGTCACTGTTTGCAGATGACATGACACTACACATAGAGAATCCTAAAGAAGCCACCAGAAAACTACTAGAGTTAATCAATGAATTTGGTAAAGTTGCAGGATACAAAATTAATGCACAGAAATCTCTTGCATTCCTATACACTAATGATGAAAAATCTGAAAGAGAAACTAAGAAAACACTCCCATTTACCACTGCAACAAAAAGAATAAAATACCGAGGAATAAACCTACCTAAGGAGACAAAAGACCTGTATGCAGCAAACTATAAGACACTGATGAAAAAAATTAAAGATGATACCAACAGATGGAGAAATGTACCATGTTCTTGGATTGGAAGAATCAATATTGTGAAAATGACTACACTACCCAAAGCAATCTACAGATTCAATGCAATCCCTATCAAATTACCAATGGCATTTTTTACAGAACTAGAACAAAAAACCTCAAAATTTGAATGGAGAAACAAAAGACCCCGAATAGCCAAAGCAGTCTTGAGGGAAAAAAAATGGAGCTGGAGAAATCAGACTCCCTGACTTCAGACTATACTACAAAGCTACAGTAATCAAGACAATATGATACTGGCACAAAAACAAAAACATAGATCAATGGACCAAGATAGAAAGCCCAGAGGTAAACCCACACACATATGGTCAACTAATCTATGACAAAGGAGGCAAGGATATACAATGGAGAAAAGACAGTCTCTTCAATAACTGGTGCTGGGAAAACTGGACAGCTACATGTAAAAGAATGAAATTAGAACACTCACTAACACCATATACAAAAATAAACTCAAAATGGATTCAAGACCTAAATGTAAGACCAGACACTCTAAAACTCTTAGACAAAAACATAGGAAGAACACTCTTTGACATACATCACAGCAAGATCTTTTTTGATCCACCTCCTAGAGTAATGGAAATAAAAACAAAAATAAACAAATGGGACCTAATGAAACTTCAAGGCTTTTGCACAGCAAAGGAAACCATAATCAAGACGAAAAGACAACCCTCAGAATGGGAGAAAATATTTGCAAACGAATCAATGGACAAAGGATTAATCTCCAAAATACATAAACAGCTCATGCAGGTCAATATTAAAGAAACAAACAACCCAATCCAAAAATGGGCAGAAGACCTAAATAGACATTTCTCCAAAGAAGACATACAGATGGCCAAGAAGCATGTGAAAAGCTGCTCAACATCACTAATTATTAGAGAAATGCAAATCAAAACTACAATGAGGTATCACCTCACACCAGTTAGAATGGGCATCATCAGAAAATCTACAAACAACAAATGCTGGAGAGGGTGTGGAGAAAAGGGAACCCTCTTGCACTGTTGGTGGGAATGTAAATTGATACAGCCACTATGGAGAACAGTATGGAGGTTCCTTAAAAAACTAAAAATAGAATTACCATATGCTCCAGCAATCCCACTACTGGGCATATACCCAGAGAAAACCATAATTCAAAAAAACACATGCACTCCAATGTTCACTGCAGCACTGTTTACAATAGCCAGGTCATGGAAGCAACCTAAATGCCCATCGAAAGGCGAATGGATAAAGAAAATGTACATATATACAATGGAATATTACTCAGCCATAAAAAGGAACAAAATTGGGTCATTTATTGAGACGTGGATGGATTTAGGGACTGTCATACAGAGTGAAGTTAAATCAGAAAGAGAAAAACAAATATTGTATATTAACACATATATGTGGAACCTAGAAAAATGGTATAGATGAACCAGTTTGCAGGGCAGAAACTGAGACACAGATGTAGAGAACAAATGTATGGACACCAAGGGGGGAAAGCCGCAGGGGGGTAGTGGTGGTGGTGTGATTAATTGGGAGACTGGGATTAACATGTATACACTGATGTGTACAAAACTGATGCCTAACAAGAAACTGCTGTATAAAAAAATTTTTTAAATAAAATTCAAAAATTTAAAAAAAGAAAATAAAGTGAGTTTCTGTCTTATTCTAAAAATGTCTAAGCCTGACACAAGGTGTGTGTTAAGTCAGCAACTGTACTTAAAGGGCCAGTTTGAAATGAATGAAAATCAGTCTGAAGAGTTCTAATAATGGTGTAGTAATTTCTGGCAACTCATTAAATTAATGCTTCCACATATAGCAATTATAAAAAACAAATAAAACCTGTGGATAAAACACTTTTAAGAATGACTTGAAAGCAGAAGAAACCATCAAGAGCAGGAAGAAATTGGAAATTTGAGGACTGAAAGAAGGGAAGTACACTGGAAGAGGTTCAAATTTACACAGCTTTTCCCCCTGAGGGCACTCCTAGTCTGCAATAGCACAGGGCTACTAGAACTCAAGCAAAAAGCCGCAGTTTTATTAAGTCGATGGCCACAAAGTGGCTAGAAATACAGAGGGCAAATTCAGGAAACGAGTGAGTCACAGCAGCAGAAGCCTCAAAAACTAATATAAACTCCTTCAAATTCTTCACTGAGCCCTGAGGTAGTATGCTCAGGGAAGATTTCAGGAGCTCAGTGGAAAACAACAACTGGAAATCTACAAGAACTCAGCAGCAATCTCAGCTGCTGCCCACTGCAGAGGAGACATGAGCCTGTCCAAGTTACAAGGGCTTAAAAAACACCTCAAGCTTTCTACAGACCCATCCTAAAGTATAAGACCAAGCCTCCACGAGTTCAAGGTGATCAAGCAGTTATTTAACTATACTTATCAAAAGAAGATAAAGAGAATTGAGAGATATATCACCCACAATGTCCACTCTACAATTAAAATTTTCTAGACATGAAAAGCAGCAGGGAAATGTAACCTACCGTCAAGGATGGAAAAAAAACAATAAACGGAAAAAAACAATGAAATAATTCAAAGGAAGAAATTAACAAGCAAAGACTTTAAAGAAGCTACTATAAATTTGTTCAAGGACTTAATGGGAAACATGGTCACAATGGGGAATCTCAGCAGATAAATGGAAAATAGTTAAAAAATGAAATACCAGAACTGAAGAGTATGTTATTTCAAAGTGGGCTTAGAGATATCTGTACCACCATGTTCACTGCAGCATTACTCACAATAGCCAAGACATGGAAACAACCTAAATATCCATCAATGGATGAATGAATAAACAAGATATGATGTACATATTCAAGAAAATATTGGCCACAAGAAAGAAGATACTGTCATTTGCAACAACATGGATGAACCTTGAGGACATTATGTAAGTGAAATAAATCAGAGAAAGATAAATGCTGTATGATCTCACTTATATGTGGAATCTAAAAAGCTGAACTCATATCAACAGAGAGTGGACAAGGGCTGACGGGGGTGGGGGGAATGGGGAGATTTTTGTTAAAGAGCATAAACTTTCAGTTATAAGATAAATTAAGTTCTGGGACTCTAATGTACAGCATGGTAACTATAGTTAACAAGACTGTATTGTGTACTTAAAAGCTGCTAGGAGAGTAAATCTTAAACATTCTCACCACACACACAAAGTAATGTTAACTGTGTGAGATGACAGATGTGTTAACCCACCTTATTGCGGTAATCATTTAACGATATATACATGTATCAAATCATCACACTATACACCTTAAACTTATACAATGTTGCTTATCAATTATATCTCAGTGAAACTGGAAAATAAGTAAATAAATAAATGGGGGGGGGAATGGGCTTGACAGCATATTAGAAGCAAAATAAAAAAGAATCAGTGACCTTGAAGACAAATCAGTAGAAATTATTCAATCTGAAGAACTGAGAGCAAAAGATTGAGGAAAAAAAAATAAAAATAACAGAAACTCACAGACCTATATTTCATTTTTAAGCAAAAGAACAAGAATCTCAGAAGGAAAAGAGAGAATGGGGCAGAAAAAGCATTTTAAAAAATGGCTAAAAATTGGTGAAAAAACCAATCTGCAAATTCAATGAGCTCAACAAACTCTAAGCAGAATAACCAAAAAACAAAAAAAGAACACATCAAATTGTTGAAAATTAAAGACACAATGGAGACTAGAAGACAATTAAGAATCTTTAAGTCAACCAGAATCTATATCCAGCAAAAATATTCTTGAAAAATAAGAGTAAGCGTATATATATATAAATATATACGCTTACTCTTTATCTGGGGGTGTGTGTGTGTGTACATGTACACACGTAAGCTGAAGACTTTAATCACTAGACCTGGACATTACGCAATGTTAAAGGAAATTCAAGTTGAAGGGAAATGATATCAGACGAAACTTACATCTACACAAATATAGAAAATCCGAAACAACTATGTAGTTATATACAAAACACTCTCTTGTTTCTCTCTATAAATTCTTTAAAAGGCAACTGACTATTTAAAGCAAAAACAGCATTGTGCTGAAGCAAAAATTAACACACCAATAGCAAGAAGATTAAATGTAATTATACTTTTTAAGGTTCTTTCATTTTACATCAAGTGGCATAATATTAATGCTAAGTGAACTGTAAAAGTTAATCATGAATACTGTAATCCCTAGAGCAGCCACTTATACAAAGCAGTACAGTTTAAAAAGCCCATTAAAGATCTAAAATATTTTTTAAAATTTGACCAACATAAAAGAAGGCAATAAGAGAAGAGAGGAGACAAACTGACAAAATAGAGCAAAATGGGAGAATTAAACTTATCCATATAAATAACATTAAATGTAAAGTTACCAAATCCTCCACTCAGAGACAGAGTTTATTAGATATGTTTACTATTAAAAGAAGAGACGGAGGAAGGAAGGGAAGAAGGAGGGAAGGAAACCCATTAAATACATGCTGTCTATAAGAGACACACTTTAAAAACAGACACAGGACTTCCCTGGTGGTGCAGTGGTTGGGAATCTGCCTGCCAATGCAGGGGACATGGGTTCGAGCCCTGGTCCGGGAAGATCCCACATGCCGCAGAGCAACTGGGCCCATGTGCCACAACTACTAAGTCTGCGCTCTAGAGCCCGTGAGCCACAACTACTGAAGCCTGCGCTCCTAGAGCCTGTGCTCCACAAGAGAAGCCACTGCAATGAGAGGCCCTCGCACCGCAATGAAGAGCAGCCCCCACTCACTGCAACTAGAGAAAGCCTGTGCGCAGCAACGAAGACCCAACACAGCCAAAAATAAATAAATAAAAATTAAAAAAAAAAAACAGACACAGGTTAAACATATAATAAAAAATTATACACCATAAATATAAATAGTAAACATAAGAGAACTGGTATAAGTTAACTAATGTCAGAAAAAATTAATTTCAGTAAGAGAATTATCAAAGGTTAAAAAGGTCAATTCATCCAGAAGGCATAACAATCCTAAATGAGAATGCATCTAATATCAGAGCTTGAGGGGAAAACTACATGGAGGAAATACATGAAGCGAAAGCTGAAAAAGTTACAGGAAGAAATGAACAAATGCACAGGTATATTTGGAAATTTTAGAACCCCTCTCTCAGCAACTGAAATGGATAAAAAGCAACCCACAGGCATATAAATCAGGGGTCAGCAAACTGCAGGACCTCTGCCCATCTTTGTAAATGAAGTTTTATTATAACACTGCCATGCCCATTCATTTACATATTGCCATGACTGCTTTTTGCACTACAAGGGCAAAGTAGTTAAAACAGAAACAGTATAATTCACAAAACCTGAACTATTGTCTATACAGCCCTTTGCAGGACATTTTCTGACTTCAGATATAGCTGATTTAAAGAACACTATTAACCAACTTAATTGTATGAGACTATATACCACACCATACAATATGCCTCACATTTCAAAAGACAGAAATCTTACAGAGTATATTCTGTGACTATAACAGAATTACATAAAAAATCAATTTCAATAAGCTATCCAGGAAAACCCAAAATATTTGAAAATTAAGCAACACACTTCTAAAAAAATCCATGAGTCAAAGAAGAAATCACAGAGAAAATTAGAAAATATTTTGAACTGAAAATGAAAATACAACATACAAAAATGTGGGGGAAATTATAACTTTAAGTGCTTATATTTAAAAACAAAGTCTTAAATTTAAATATCTAAATTCCCTAATACCTAAATTTCCAGCTTAAGAAGCCAGAGGATAAAAAGAACAAATTAAACCAAGTGAAAATAAGAGTGAAGGAAGTTATCAAGATAAGCATAAAATCAATTAAATTATTGAAACCAAAAGTTGTGGAAAGAAAATTGCTAAACCTCTAGCAAGAATGACCAAGGAAAGAAGAGTGTAAAGAGGGGTCACTACAGATCCTACAGACATTAAAAGGATCACAAGGGAAAATTACAGTCTTTCTGCCAAAAGACTTGATAACTTAAATGAGACAGATATACTGCTTGGGGGAAAAAAGACAAAACAGAAAATCCATATAACCATATATTTACCAAAGAAACAAAACCTGTTACCAAAAATCTTCCCGCATGCACAAAAAAACCTCCATGCCTAGATGGTTACCAAACATTAAAGAAATTATATCAATCGTATACAAACTACTTCTGGAAACAGAAGAGGAAACATTTCCGGGTTTCAGAAGGCTAGTCTAACCATGCTATTAGAAGGCATTACAAGAAATGGCAATCATAGACCAATATTCCTCCTAAACATAGACACTTAAATCCTCAACAAAATATTAGCTGACCAAATTCAGAAACAGATAAAAGGACAATACATCATGACCAAATGAGATTAACCCAGGAATGCAAAATTGGTTTAACTTCCAAAAATCAATAAATATAATTCACCATAATAAGAGAATAAAGCGTAAAAGCCATAGTCATCTCAATAAATACAAAAAGGGGGGGACATCTAACAAAATTCAACACCCATCCATAATTTAAAAATTAAAATCTCACTAAACTGGGAATAGACGGGAACACGCTCCATCTGATTTCTTTGAATCTACAAAAAAACCACTGCTGACATTCTACTTAACGTTAAAAGACAATGTTTTCCCCTTAAGATGCGGAATAAAACAAGAATGTCCATTCCCACCATCTCTTCACCATTAAATTGAAAATGCTAGACAGTGTAATAAAGTAACACAAAGAGGGGCTTCCCTGGTGGCGCAGTGGTTGGGAGTCTGCCTGCCGGCGCAGGGGACACGGGTTCGAGCGCTGGTCCGGGAGGATCCCACATGCCGCGGAGCGGCTGGGCCCGCGAGGCACAACTGCTGAGGCCCGCGAGGCACAACTGCTGAGGCCCGCGCTCCGCAGCGAGGGAGGCCGCTGCGGTGAGGGGCCTGCGCGCCTCGGCGGGGAGTGGCCCCCGCTCGCCGCGGCTGGAGAGGGCCCGCGCGCGGCGACGAGGACCTGATGCAGCCAAAAATAAATAAATAAATAAATTTAAAGTAACACAAAGAAATAAAAGCTTATAAAGATGGGAGAAAAAAGAATAAAACTTTTATTCACAGATATGATTGTTTATGTAGAGAAAATCCTAAGGAATCTACAAAAAAACTATTGGAACTAAATGAATTTCAGCAAGGTCAAAGAATACACAGACAATTTTTAAGACAACTACTGTATTTGGATATACTATCAGAAAAAAATCAAAAAATAAATTTAGAAAATAGCATCAAAAAGAAAAATCTTTAGGAATAAATTTAACTGCAAGATCTCTACGTAGAACATTAAAATGTTACTTTACATTGTATGTACATATGTTAATATGTTAACAAAATCATATTACATAATTGACATAGTAACATATGGAAAAACCTTTTTCATTGGGCTGACGTAAAGATCTTGCATAGATACATAGATACATAAATATAAATTTGTTTACAGTATGTATCAAAAAAGACCTAAATAAAAGAAGAGGTAAACAACTGTACTAATAATCTACTGCTGTGTAATAAACTACTCCAAAACTTCAGCAGTTGAAAATAACATTTATTTTCTCACACAGTTTCTAAGGGTCAGGAATCCAGGAGCAGCTTAGCTGGTGGACCTGGCTCAAGGGTCTCTCATGAGGTTGCAAACCGTAGTTAGGTCTACACTCAACTGAAGGCCAGAGGATCTGCTTCCAAGTTCACTCAAGGCTCCTGGCAGAAGGCCTCAATTCTTTGTCATGTGGATGTCAGGAGACAATATTCCATTGGTCTCTTGCGTTTCTGCACATCTTGCAACTGAGGATCTCACTGCCCTTTGTTCCAGACTAACTTCCCAAAGGTGTTTATAAAGTGAACAGATGTGGAAGATAAAGTCTCCTCCAGAGCAAAGAACAGGTATGCTTACTGCCCATTAAAAAACATCCAGGTTCCCTATGTTCGGAATTCCTCTCTTGTAATGCAAGCACTGCATGTGCAGTTGTCATCTGACCCTCTTCACATCAAGTGTGATTTGGAGCTTGAGGAACTGGTGCAAAAATGCTGACAGTACCCTGGCTACTACTATAGCTGTGACAATAACCTGTCTTTCGACGCAGACCCAAAAGTCTCATGTCTTCTATCAGCATCCATGAAACTGCAGTAGGCTAACTTGTTAGCTTGCAAGTAGGGTAAAATCTCAGCTCCTTCACAGGCTTGACAATGGGCCTCTCTACAACATGGCAGCTGTTTTCTCCTAAAGTGACTGATGAGAGAGAGAAAGAGACTAATACACAAGCCACTGTGCCTTTTATAACCTAATTTCAGAAGTGACTTCAACCATATTATGTTGGTTACACAGACCAACCCTAATATAATGTGCAAGGTGACTACAAAAGGATACAAATACAAAGAGGCAGAGATCAATGGGAACCATGTTAAAGGCTGACTACCAAATTCAATATTGTTATAGGTCAGTTCTCCCTAAATGAGCAACACAATCCCAATCAAAATCCCAAAAGGTTTTTTTTTTTTAATAGAAATTGACAAACTGATTTTAAAATTTATATGGAAACACAAAGGAACTAGACTGGCCAAACAATATTAGAAGATGCACACTATTTGATTCCAAGACTTAAGGTAACAGAGACAGTATGATACTAGCATAGGAGAAACAATTAGATCAAAGAAACAAGAGAGTCCAGAAACAGATCCATACATGTGTTCAAACATTCCTGGACAAAAACACAAAGGCAGTTCAGTGCAGGAAAGAAAACAAAATTTTTCAAACAATGGTGTTGGGATTGGATAAATGCATTTGTAAAAATGAACCTCAACGCCTACTTCACACCATGCCCAATAATTCAAGATGGATCATAGATAGCCCTGTACGCAAAAGACTATGAAACTTCTAAAAGAAAACAAGGGAAATTATTTTCAAGACTTGGGAGTAGGCAAAAGCTTCTTAAAACTCAAATCTATTAAAGAAAAAAATTGACTAACTGAACTTCGTCAAAATTAAAAACTTTAGCTTATCGAAATACACTGTTAAGGAAAACACAAACTTACAAACTGGGACAAAATATTCTCAATACACTGATGTGACAAAAAACATATCCAGACTATATTAAGAATTCTTACACATCAATAATAAAAAGATAACCAATTTTTTTTAATGTGCAAAAAACTTAGGGATATTCCACAAAAGAAAATACACTAATTATTGACAATTGTCAGTAACCATATGAAACATCATTAGCTCGCAAAGAAATCCAAAATAACACCACAAGATACCATTTCATGCCCACTAAATAGCTAAAATTTAAAAAATGATTATCCAAATGCTGGCAAGGATGTAGAGCAACTAGAACTAACACAGAGTCACAGTGAGAGTATATAAGAGAAAACTGAAAAACTACACAGCAGTTTTTTATATAGTAAAACACACATCTGCCCGTGAACCAGCAATTCCAATCCTAGGCATTCACTCAAGAGAAATGAAAACACATGTTTGCAAGAAGATCCCTGCAGGCCTTATTCTTAACAATAAGAAACTGGAAACAACTCAAATATCCATCAACAGAAAAAAAGATAAACTCTGGTATATTCATCTAACAAAATACTACTCAGCAATAAAAAGAAGAACTCTGACACATCCAACCTCATAGATGCATCTGGAAATATATGTTAAGCAAAAGAAGCTAGATGCAAAAAAGCACACACTGTATGAAGACCAAACAAAATAATCTACATTGTTAGAAATCACAGTGCTTGGGAGAGAGGGGAACAGAATGGAAAGGGCAACCACTGAACTGTCTGGGGTGATGAGAAGGTTCTTTATCATCTTCTGGTTATCAGTCAGTTACACGGGTAACTGTCACACCTAAAAGTGAACAGCTAAAATCTGTACATTTTATTGTATTCAATTTACATCTCAATTTAAATAAATAAAAACAAATTTTAAAAATAAATCTGAGCTCATAGTATTAATTTTCCATTTTTTCTTTGTCCTGGGTTGTCCACATATATACTTAGTGTATATATATACACATTTATGGGTTATCAGTAATTGTTACTCATCTACTATGTGCCAAACATGATGCTAGCTTCCAAAATAACTGTTAAGTCCATGCCTCAAGAGGATAACAATCTAAAGCAAGGAAATACACAATAACAATACACAATGTGAGGGTTTCCATTATAAAGATATACACGGGGGGACTTCCCTGGTGGCACAGTGGTTAATAATCCGCCTGCCAACGCAGGGGACACGGGTTCGAGCCCTGGTCCGGGAAGATCCCACATGCCACAGAGCAACTAAGCCCTCAAGCCACAACTACTGAACCTGTGCTCTAGAGCCCTCTTGCCACAATTACTGAGCCCGCGTGCCTAGAGCCCATGCACCACAACAAAGAGAAGCCACCACAGTGAGAAGTCCGTGCACCCCAACAAAGACCCAACACAGCCAAAAATAAAAATTAATTAATTTAAAAAAAGAAAAGATATACACAGGGACTTGTGAGAAGGAGAAAAGGGCACCATACACTGCCTGAAAGAAGAGTTAGGTAACAGAAAAGCCTTTTCATTAGGTGAAGGATGAAAAGCAGGACTTCGGACGTGCAGACAAGCAGGAATGGATCATTATAAGCAGAGAAATACCACGTGCAAAGACACAGAGGCAAAGGGTCTAACACAACAGGGAGCTAGGAGCAGTTCAGTGTTTTTGGAGTTTGGAGAACCTATGGGGAAAAAAAGGAAATGCCAGCAAGGTAGGTAGGTACCATGCTAATGTTAAGGCATTTGGATTATAGAGGCAGTGAAGAGGCACTGAACAGCTTTAAGCAAGGGAATGACACATACAGATCTGCAATAAGAAGTATCACTCTGCTAACACTGTGAGAGAAAGCCTAAAAGAGAGTGAAAAATGGAAGCAGAGCTACCTGTAAGAAGGCACCTGCAACAAGCTAGTCATGTTTCCTTTTAGTAAACCAACACTGCACATGGACTGAAGAGAAATTCAAGAATCCCCAAAATGGACAGGAAAATGAGTAAAGATTAAGATCAGACTGTTCACAGAAAAAAAAAAAAAGAATGATCAAAATGGCCCAAACATATGAAAGGATACTCATCTTCACTCATAAGAGAAATGTAATGACATAAATCACAGCAAGATCCTTTTTGACCCACCTCCTAGAGAAATGGAAATAAAAACAAAAATAAACAAATGGGACCTAATGAAACTTCAAAGCTTTTGCACAGCAAAGGAAACCATAAACAAGACGAAAAGACAACCCGCAGAATGGGAGAAAATATTTGCAAATGAAGCAACTGACAAAGGACTAATCTCCAAAATTTACAAACAGCTCATGCAGCTCAATGTCAAAAAACAAAAACAAAAACACAATCCAAAAATGGGTAGAAGACCTAAACAGACATTTCTCCAAAGAAAATTTACAAACAGGCAACAAACACATGAAAGAATGCTCAACATCACTAATCATTAGAGAAATGCAAATCAAAACTACGAGGTATCACCTCACACCAGTCAGAATGACCGTCATCAAAAAAATCTACAAACAATAAATGCTGGAGAGGGTGTGGGAAAAGGGAACCCTCTTGCACTGTTGGTGGGAATGTAAATTGATACAGCCACTATGGAGAACAGTATGGAAGTTCCTTAAACTAAAAATAGAACTACCATATGACCCAGCAATCCCACTCCCGGGCACGTACCCTGAGAAAACCATTAATTCAAAAAGAGACGTGTACCACAACTCTATTTACAATACACAGAACATGGAAGAAACCTAAGTGTCCATCAACAGATGAATGGATAAAGAAGATGTGGCACATATATACAATGGAGTATTACTCAGCCATAAAAAGAAACAAAATTGAGTTATTTCTAGGGACATGGATGGACCCAGAGTCTATCATACAGAGTGAAATAAGTCAGAAAGAGAAAAACAAATACCGTACGCTAACGTATATATATGGAATCTAAAAAAAAAAAAAAAAAAAAAAAAAAAATGGTTACGAAGAACCTGGGGGCAGGACAGGAATAATGAAGCAGATGTAGATAATGGACTTGAGGACACCGGGAGGGGGAAGGGTAAGCTGGGACGAAGTGAGAGAGTGGCACTGACATATATACACAACCAAATGTAAAATAGCTAGTGGGAAGCAGTCACATAGCACAGGGAGATCAGCTCAGTGCTCTGTGACCACCTAGAGGGGTGGGATAGGGAGGGTGGGAGGGAGATGCAAGAGGGAGGGGATATGGGGATATATGTATATGTATAGCTGATTCACTTTGCTAAACAGCAGAAACTAACACACCACTGTAAAGCAATTATACTCCAATAAAGATGTTAAAAAAAAAAAAGAAATGTAAATTAAAACTACACTGAGGTACCATTTTTCACCTATCATATTGGTGAAAATCCAGAAAGTGTCATTGTATGCTGTGGTGGCAAGGCTTTAGGAAAACAAGTACTCTCGTGTATACAATACTGTTACAACCCTCATGAAGGACAACGGAACAATATCTATCAAAATTATATCCTACAACCCTCATGAAGAACACCTTAACAGTATCTATCAAAATTGTATCCGCTTTATTCTTTGACCCAACAATTCCACTTCTAGGAAGTTAATCTACAGACACACCTGCATGTGTACAAAATGATATATGTACAAGGTTGTTCATGCAGTATTTTTATAATAGCAAGAACTGGAAACAATTTAACTGTCCATCAGTGGGCTAGTTAAATTATGGTCCATAAACAAAATGAGCACTCTGCAGCTGTTGAGAGAGAGAGCACACATACTAGCACTTTATATACTAATACAGAAGGATCTCCAGGGTATACTGTTAAGTGACATAAATAAAATAAATAAATAAATAAATAAATAAATAAATTTTAAAAAGGCAAAGCAGTTAAACTTTCCAGCATTAGTGTAAAACATGTGTTGGGGTGAGGGGAGGCGTGGGGTGGGATACATATACTTGTACAGGGTTGTATTTTTTAAATCCCCAGAAGGATATATAAGAAATCCAATAATACTAGTAAACTACTGTAGGAATCTGGGAACTATACAGATGAGGAAGGGTATGGAAAAGAGACTTTTTTTCTCTTTTTGGTTGTTTACTTTTGAAGTATTACTGTGCACATAGTGTTAAAAAAAAAAAAAAAAACTTTGAAACTACTGTATCAGAATCAACAGGATTTGGTAACTCATTTGATTTGAGAAGTAAAGGAGATAGAGAGGTCAAGATGACACCCAAGTTGCTGACTTGATGACAAACCTAGCCATTCAACTTAAAAAAAAATCTGTATTAACCAGTGCAGATGTTAAAGGATAGAGGAAGGCAGCTCAGTTTTGGACATGTACTGGAAGTGTTGTGTCTGATGGCATATGAGAAAAAGATGATAGGAAATTGAGAAGAAACGTTAGGGATATGGCTGTTAGCAGAAGCCTTGGAAAAAAAAAAAGGAAAACATTTTATATGAGCCTAATTTACCTAGGAATTATTTATTCTGCAAACCCAATTAACCCAGAGAATAAAACTAAAAAGGCAACTAACTCAAAGTGACAGCATAAGGCCACATAATCATACCTTCTTCTCACAGACACCAGGCTCTCACTAAAAGCTTATTTATTTCTTACATTTAGATAACTTCCCAAGTTCACAACAGATTAGAAACATCAAAAAAGGGTGCGGGTGAGAATTCCCCGGCTGTCCAGTGGTTAGGACTTGGCGCTTTCACTGCCGAGGGCCCGGGTTGGATCCCTGGTCCAGGAACTAAGGTCCCTCAAGCCTAGAGGCGTGGCAAAAAGTAAATAAGTAATTTTTTTTAAAAAAGGGTGCAGGTGTAGCTACCAGAGGCAACCATTTGGCAGCAACATGAGGCAGCAAAAAAAAAAAAAAAAAGATGGGAATATCACCAATACCTCAAAAAAGCACAGCATTCTTCAAGTGCTCTTCACAGAGCCAGAGTCCCATATTTTATCATCTAAGACTTGGCCAAAATGGTCCCTCCTTTAAGAAGTTTTTCATGGTTCCTGCACTCTTACCTAAGTAATTAATCTCCCTTTAACAAATTTCCAATTTCAAATATGTTGTTTACACCTTCCCGAAAGCACTTTATTCTGCCTCGTTTTATAATTATTTTACAATTATAACTGGTATAACTGGTATTTTGTGATACCAGTCTCTTTCTTCCCACTTGAATATAGATCTCTTAAATAAAGGTGTATCTTTCATCTTTATATCTCTGAGCACAATTTCCTTACATAGTATAGCATGCAAATATCCATTCAACAAATATCCGTATTTGCCTTCTCTAAAGTCTTGTGAATGGGCCTGCCACAAAATAGAGTCTCCCTGCCCCAAGTTATAATAGTTTTTTACTAAGTACTTACATACTTGTCACCAAGGGAAGCATTTGGCCTGGCTTATACCAAAAACTAATTTAAGGGGTGACTGGAAGTGACCGCTAATGGGTTTAGGGTTTCTTTTATAAGAGAAAAATATTCTAAGAGCAGATTGTGGTGATGGTTGCACACACCTGCGAATGTACTATAAATTGATGAATTGCACACTTTCAATATGTGAACTGTATGGAATGTGAATTATATCTCAATAAAGCTGCTTTTAAAAATGAGATACCTGCTATTATTCCCCACTTCACAGATTAAGAAACTGAGGCTTGGCAAGATTAGGTAATTTATCCACGGTGACAAAGCTAGCTAGTGATGGAGGCAGGATAAAAACCCAAGCAGTCTTGACTCTATGTCTATATGCTTAACCGCCATGCTCTTCTGCTTTCCTCAGCAAAGGACTTCACTTATCAAGCATCATATTAAATGCCTAAATATGTTCCTACTGCTGTTCAAGCCTTCAATGCTAGTGACCTTCCGAACTCCACGTAGGACTGCAAAGCCTTGACCTAATTATGTTACACCATGAAGGTAGAGGAGAAGGAAAGCAAAACGCTGAAAAGAAAAGGACCAAAGAGACAGAGGAGGGGAAAAAAGTACTCAACATCTATATTTCAAAGCTTTCCATTCTGAGCATAAGACTACATGAAACATTACTACTGCTTGACTGCTATCATCAAAGTTGGTGGGCAGGCCTAATTCACCTGAGCTGGGGGCTTCCTGGACTAGGTCTGCTGAATCCAGGGTTTCTTGGCAAAAGAGACATTTTAGGCCAGATAATTTTTTGTTGTGGAGGGCTGCCCTACACATTGTAGGATGTTTAGCAGCATCCCTGCGTCTACTCACTAGATGCCAGTAGCACCACTCTTCCCACTCCCAGTTGTGACAACCAAAATGTCTCCAGGCATTACCAAAGGTCCTTGGGCGAGGAGCTGGGGAAGGAAGGGGTGTTCAAAATCACCCCCATTTGAGAGCCACTGGCCTAGACTAAAGGTAAAGTTGAAAAAGGGCCAGCCATTTGATATTAACTAGTGTACATAATAACTGCAGACAAAAACTTTTTTTTAACCAGTTTTACTGAGACATCTTTGACATATAAAAATGTAGATATTTAAGGTATACAGCTTGTCTTTTGATACATGCATGCATTGTGAAAACATCACCACAATCAAGCTAATTAACACATCTCTACATACTTACCATGGGGCGGGTTGGGATAGGGGGTAACAGACAAGAGCCTTTTAAACCAATTGCCTCCCAAGCCTACTAAGAAAAAAAACTTATTTCATTAAAAAAAAAAAAAAGTGAAGCTGGGGTGGGGGCAGCATGTAGGGATTAAATAGGAACAAAGCTCACGTAGTCATGCCAACTTCTGCACAGGTCAGCATGTAAGGCCCCTGACACTAGCAGAATATCAACTATAAAGAGGGACTACTAAAGATCAGAAAATAGATCTAAAGAATGTTAAAAATGAGAACTGCTCCCTTTGGTTTGAAGAAAAATCAGTTTCCCTTATAATAAAAACTAAGTGTCCCTCATCTCTGGAAGAACTGAAACATCAAAGTCAAGGTTGCCACCCCACCAGGGAAGAAGAGCAAGTCAAATGACAGTATAAATAAAAATGAAATGACAGTTGGGGCACAAGGGGGGACTGGTGAGACAGGACAAGCAGACAGTAGGAGATAGAGCTGACCCTATATGAAATTACTTGCCCTGACTCTCAAATCTCCCTTCCTGCCTTTATGTAATCTTCCATTAAGACCAAGTTAAGGGCTTTCAATACTTAACCTCTGGTTATTGTTCAAAGTCTAGCACTGCAGCCTCCCCATTCAGAGCACTGCTCCCCCTCAAGGTGCCACGGGCTCTGAAACCTTATTTCTCTCTAAAAGTTCCATCTCCTTCAAACCATTTTAGATGGGGGGAGAGGCACACAGATAACTTAACCTACTCAATCTAAAATAAAGTGTGTGCTGCAAGTAACGTTTGCCCAATAAGCATACAAAAATGTTTTCCCCTCCTCATAATCAACAAAATGCAAACCCAAAACAAGATACAAACTTCACATATCAAATCAGCAAAAGGCATAAAGTTTAATAAAGCCCATGTTGGGGAACATGTAACAGTCATAGTCATATACTGTCAGTTTGTGTAAGTAGTTACAACCTACATACCACTCAAAAGGAGTCAGAATAAATTATGGTGACACATGCATATAATACTCTAATCATTGTTTAAATTATGTTGATCTATATGTGCCAATATGAGGAGCTATGTGACATCAACTACAGAAAAAAGTAAATTTCAGAAAAAAAGTAAACAATATAGCTTTTAATCACAAAAAAAAAGCAGTAAGTATAATACTATTTGCATAAATTTTTTGAAAAGTAAATTTTCTGAAAACTGTTAACAGTGGATTACCTTTTAGGGAAAGGAGATAAAGTAGCTTTTATTTTTATTTTCTGTACCATAAGAATTTCCTTATCATATACATGTACAACTTTTAACTTAAAATATACGATTCTTTAAAGTACTCTGTTCTCGCCAACCGTAACAACTACTCTCACTACCAACTCTCCATACACACCCCAACCCCCATCCCAATATCTGAAGGCTAACAAATTGCCTGACGGAATTTCAGCTACTTAGGGATGCATTTTGTAAATACATTTTGTATATATATCTGGGGCTTTTCTTTAAAATCTCTTCCCTTACTTCTCTAAAACCACCTCTGAGATGAAAGAGAAAAAGAATCCCTACACTGCCCAGGGAACCACAAACTCTTGTTTCCTTTTGGGCCCCCTAGCCATTCTCTCCAAGAGAGAGACAATGTTTGTGGTCATAATGTCCCCTCCTTTGCTCTCCCACATAAAGAAGAGCAACCTTAACTGTCACTGAAGAGGGAGGAAGGCCTGCCCCTTGTAGAATCACTTAACAGCAGGGATCCTACTCTGGTTTTTCTCAGCTCTCATCACCTTGGTGCAAGTGGCAAACCACCACTCAAAACTTCTATAGGGCAGAGTCTCAGTCCTGTTTATTACATCATCCATGGTACAGTATATATATGAAGCTTAGTATTTGTTCATTTTAACTGAATCAGGTCAGAGCAATCTCTGTCAAAGGGAGGCAAGTTAGTGGAGTACTTCTAGATCATGGTCCTTTAAAGATGCCTCAAATTAGCTTCCTGCTTATCAGTCTTTCCTCCACTCCCCTTAGCTGACATAAGTTTTACATAGCTAAACCAAGTATTTCTAATTACTGCTTATTACTGATGTCTAATCATTAGAGCACAATAACTATCATGGATATTTTTAAACATCTCAGAGTAATGGCTTTAAGATTTACTTTAAACAACTAAATTTAACTAATCTGAGTTTAATCTTCACGATTTTCTCACTGAGCATGATCATCCCTATCAACTGAAACAATTACAGCAAACTTATCCTTAATTTTGAACTAATTAGTGAGAAAGAGTTATAAAACCTTTTTCAAGTATTGGGGAAAATGGTTATAATCAGGTGGTTCATGACAGTATAGTATGAGGAAGAGCTGACCTCTACACGCCAAGGAAGCACAATTTTGAACCATTTGGCAGCTTCTTAAATAAGCTTAAAAAGTAAATATGTTCTCAGAGAAATTACTGGGTTTATTTTTAGACTAAGTATTTTTGGAATTTTTAACATTTCCAAATAGGAATACTCAAACCAAATACAATTTTCTCCAAACACCTACTGTAACCGGAAGCAAACGACTTGTGTAGCAAATTGAGTTTAAAAGTAAAAAAAAAAAAAGAAAGTTAAAAAAAAAAAAAAAAACACACTCATGCACACATGCATCTTATAACAAGATAAAGTTCAACACTAACTTCCAAATTACTCTGGCTTACAAGTTTAACAAAGAATAAATAAATGCCTTGTCAAGTATTGTTACACAATGAAAGATCAAGCAACTCCAGGAGACAGAGACATACAAGAGGTTATCTTCTGAGACAATTTAAGTGGACCGAATCCTGGAAAGAAATTATTAAAACCAGACTCTGGGGCTTCCCTGGTGGCGCAGTGGTTGAGAATCTGCCTGCCAATGCAGGGGACACGGGTTCGAGCCCTGGTCTGGGAAGATCCCACATGCCGCAGAGCAACTAGGCCCGTGAGCCACAATTACTGAGCCTGCGCGTCTGGAGCCTGTGCTCCGCAACAAGAGAGGCCGCAATAATGAGAGGCCCGCGCACCGCGATGAAGAGTGGCCCCCACTTGCCGCAACTAGAGAAAGCCCTCGCACAGAAACGAAGACCCAACACAGCCATAAATAATAACTAAATAACTAAATAAATAAACCCCCCCCCAAAAAAAAGTTAAAAAAAAAAAAAAAACCAGACTCTGAAACAGATGGTTAACCTCGAAACTTTATTTCTTGGTTGAATGAATGAAAAAAAAGGGGGGAAAGGAGACAGAATAATATGCTACCTGGCAATAATTTTAAATATTGCTTAAGTCCTGAATAAAACAATACAGACCACGTGGATGCTTCTAAGCCTCCAGGAGATCGAAGGGCTGCCTCAATTCCACCACAAGAATATGACTGTGACTTTGAATAAATCAATCAAGTTACAATCTGAACCTAACTTCTCATGCATATAATGAGTGAGTTGGAGATCATCTAAGTTTCCTTATAGCTCTCTAACACTAACAAAGGAAATACAAATTTATTCTTTTCTAACATAGATTATATACAGTACTTGTCATCCAAGCCAAATCACAGTGAGCTCTCCTGTTAGTTCTAGGCACACATGATCAAAAAAAGTAGCACTGAGGAAGCCACAGGACAATCCTAATCTCCAAGAGGGAGAAGCAGAAAGAACACAATCTCCCAAAATATTCCCCTCTACACAAAGTTTTGGGTACCATTCAGTCTTCACCAGGGCAAGCCCTGTCTAATACAGCATATCACTTTATTTGAGGCTTAACAAATTATTGACAAAGCCTGGTCCTCAAAACATAACTCTTTGTATCCGTTAAAGTTGCAAACCATTTTAAAATAAATTTAAAAATTAAAACTTTTATCCAACAGCCAGCTCAGTAGAACTAATTGTCAAATACACTTAGTACAAAACATTCCACGACAACAAGGATCACTATCTTCACCAAGTTATCTCCTCTAATTTTTGGGAAAAGTGAGGCAAAAGGCATAACCAGACAAGAATGAAAGTGACAGGAAGAGTACAAAAGCTACTGTAAAAAAACAAAGTTAATACAAGGAGAATCAACCTCAACAAAAAAGGAGAAAATAAGAAAGGGCACAAAAGTACTTTAAGAAAAAATAAAGGCCAATACAAACACTACCTTGTCATTTAAAATACACGTTCAAGCAAAACCCAGAGTATAATTTTTTAAACCATCAAAAAAGGCACAAAAAAAATTACTATTTCAGTAATCAAAGAATATCTAACGTGCACCTTTTCTATATACATTCATACATTTATTTTGAAAGAATAATATTCTCAATCTTTTTTTTACAGTTGTTTTCAAAATAAATCTACCTTTCTATAAAAAGTTCCATGTTGAAACTGTCACCTACATATTCATCACTGTAAATTTTAATTAGGTTTTCTGCTATCACCAGACGATACCAGATTAACCGTTCCACAAACTGACCTGCACACACCACAGGAATGCTCATCTTATTGTCTAAAACTGCTAACATCTCCGACATATGTACTGCATAAATAAGTGTCCTTTCTAGCCGATATTTTGCTTAATACCATTTTTCTGTTTTTAACTATTTTACTTGACTACTGCTTACGTAAGTATAGAAAATGCTCGATCTTGGAACTTCACCTACATGTGTTCAGAACAATGACTATACTGCCATTCAAGTTTTAAATAATTATGACTTATTTACAGCTCGCCTCATATATAAACACACTTGAATTTTTAGAAGTTATTAGGAAGACAGTAAAAGACCTCCAAAACTCACTCAACCTTCGAAAGTAAAGGCTACATCCAAAGTCTCCCAAACGGTTTAACAAACAGAGTTGGGTAGGGTCGTTCAGGACAGTACTGCCCATCCATCACTTCATAACAGAAGTGTGAAAAGAGCGTTCAAAGCACGTCCAAAATCAAATATAGGGTTCCCTTTCGGGGGTTGGTTAGGATGCCTAAACATGTGTCAAGTAGGCAGGGATCTGCTCTTTCAAACCCGACCCCGAGTTTACACGGGCCGCGAAGGAACGCAGGAACAGGAAACTCTGAAGCCGACGAGGTGCAGCGTTTCAGGGTTCAGACTCATTCCCTCGAATAACTGTACCGCGGCTTAGCGTAGCTTTAACGCATATACCAAAAGGCAACAGCAGCAAGAAACCACAAACAGCGTTTCCTCTCGACCAGAAACTTTTCAGGTGTCACTAAGATAAGAGACTGCGAAAATGTCAACGGTACAGCTGCACACCGTTTGCATGGTCGCTCCGACTCCCAGGCTTCCGAAAGGAAAGCTAGAACTCAGTGGTGGCCCGGGAGAAGCCACTCCAGCCCGTGCTGGACTCTTCCTCAACTAGGTCCTCGGGTGCCTCCAGCACCAGCTCCAAGAGGCGCGGTAGGCGCGCTTTATCTCCCGCGACTGGCAAGTAACAGGATAAAAATGTCACTCGGTCGGCCCGTTGTCGTCGCCCGGAGCGGAGACTGCGCGGCGCGGGCGACCCAGCGGCGGGGGCGAGGGCGCCGAGGCCCGCACACCGCCCCGAGGTCAGCCCCGACCGGCGCTCCCCGCCCCTCGCCCGGAAGGGGGAAAACCCGCCCGCGGGAGGATTCAACAGGAGCGCCGCGCCGCCCGCCTGCCGCCCGGGAAACAGCCGCCGGGCGGCCGGGCGCGGGGGGAGGGGCGGCGGGGCGCGGGCGGCGGGGCGGCGGGCAGCCGGGGCGGACCCCCGGCCGCGCGCAAGGTCACCGCCCGCCGCCCGCCGCCCTCGACGCCGCGGGCGCCCCAGCCCGGCCAGGGCGGCAAGTTTAATTTCCAGAGGCTGCGGCGGAGCCCGCGGCGTGGAGGGAGCGCGCCGGCCGCGGGGCCCTCCCCACCCCCACCGCAGAACCCGGCCCACGCCCCCGGCCCGCGCCCTACTCCTCCCGGCCCCACCGCCGCCAGGCAGCCAGCGGCTGCAGCCCCCGATGCCGGGAGGCGAGTCTCGGCTGGCAGGCGGGCGGCGCTTGAGCCCCGCCACAGACTCAGCCGCGGTGGCGGGCGCTGAAAAATGGAGCGCGGCGACCAGAGGGAAGAGACATTTTCTTCCCGTTAACTGAATTGCTTCCTACCTCCGGGTGGCCGACTCGCTACTCCTCTCACTCCGCTGCTCTCCGGGATCCGCCGCCGCCGCCGCATCCAATCGCCTCCTCCCCCCCCTCCCCTTCCGCAGCCAGCCCGGCCGTTCCTCCTCCTCTCCGCTTCAAAATGGCGCCAAGCGCTATTCAGCGGCTGCTCCAATCGAACCGCTGCGGACAGCACCCGGGGGCAAGCAGAGCGCCGCGTGGGTGCGCAGCGCCCCCTGCCGACCGGACAGTCTCACGCGCGCGCGCGTCCGCCGACCCCTCCGCCCGACTCCCCGCCGCCCCGCCCCGTGCGCGGGCGCGTGCCCGCCTCCGCTCCGCCCCTCCCCGCCCGTCGCTCGCGCACGCAGCCACACGGGCACGCCGCCGCTGTAGCCGCGGTGGCGGCGAGACTGGCAGCTGTTAATGCTTTCTCGCTTCCTTGACTTTTGCCGAAAACCACATAAATTGTTATATGTCTCTAGCCTTACGGGTAAAAGTTGGGAATTTTTTTGGGGGGGAGCGAATTTTTTAAAACAGTGAAACTGAGTACTAATGTGCGAAGTTAATAAAATTGGTGTTAACTACTTTGCTCCTTACTTGGGAACTCTGACCTAGTCACCTCAAAATGCCTTAAAATAGCTTTTTTCTGCACTGTGTGTGTAATGTCTTTACTTAATCCCACAACTTTCCCGTTTTCAGGTATTGTTTAGGTAGCGGGTGGGGGGACATAGTAATTCCATCTGTAACAAAGCATTCCATTCATTCGTTTTATCACAGTTGTCTTTATCGGAGGCAGAAACAGTCTAAAGACCACAAGGACACCTTCCAGAAGGTGGGTTTCTAACCCCCTTCACCTCCAGGAGGTGCCACTCCTCCCTGCTGCAGCTGTGAGGGAATATATTAAAAGTTGATCTGGCGATTACTATTAGGATGGAGAGAGGCAAATATCTTTAAGGCCTCAATGAAGTATAGCTGCTAACAAAAGAAACTATGTTTCATGCAACAGCAAATGGATTTACAGAAATTAGTAATCTAAACCTTCATTTAAAGCAACAGTTTAGGAAAACTGGAATCTGAAGTTGGTAATAAAAGAAAAATAAATTTCTGTGTTTAGGGCTTTAAAAAACAACCAAATGTGGGGCAGGGTGTATATGGGAAATCTCTGTACCTTCCTCTCAGTTTTGCTGTAAACGTAAAGCTGATCTAATAAAAGTAAAGTCCAAAAAATAACTAAGTTGTAATTCATCAGGAGCAATATGTGGCACCCATCAGCCCACACTTCTACTGGCTTTACACTAACAAAAGATTATTTTCCTTTCCGTAGAGAGAGGCAGATAAAAGAGACAGGGATGAGAAAGGCACTGGGATTTCCAAACAGGGAGAATAGCAAGAAGGGAAAGGATGCCACAAAGGGAAATTAGGGTAAGGGGTTCTGAGATGACCTTTGCCTACAACACAGCTCGATGCCAGAGCCAGCAAACGTAAGCCAAGGCAGTTTCCTGCTGACTTTCTTTCTTTTTAAACATTGTTTTAGAGGTCTCATCTTGTTAAGCACATTTAGTTCCTTAAAGAGTTCTTGGACCATCTTCTTACCTACCTAATAACTAATGGTATTCCCGATCTTCTATGCAGACACTATACTGAAATTCTTAACTTTTTTTATTCTGAAGAACTCTCTGGGACCTTTGGGGATATGTGTGTTCTCGAAGATCATTTGGGTAAATATACAGACTTGTTAAAGTCTTCTTGGTTTCCTTGGAGTTACAATAAATAGCATAGGTCACCATTGTGATTGAGGTTCTGAGCTGCTGGCTGAGAATTCCTGAACGCACTGGGCAGAACAGCGAAAGCAAAGGTTGTTCACTCTTATCCATGGTCAGCACTCAGCAGTGTGTGCAGTCCATGGGCCTGATCTTGGTTAAAGGGAGGAAATTGCATTTAGTTACACTGTAAATCCACGCTGGTCCAAAAGAAATATGATATGAACCATGTATGCAACATAAAATCTTCCAATTTTAAAAAATGAAAAGAAACCAGTGAAATTAATTTTAATAACATTTTATGTTATTAAACAGTATATCCAAAATATTGTCATTTGCACATATCAATATAAAATTTTATTAATGAGATAATTTACATTCTTCTGTTCATCTTGTGAATTTTACACTTAAAGCACATTTCAATTCCCATTAGTCATGTTTCAAGTGCTCAATAAGTACATGTGGCTAGGGGCTTCCTATGGTGAACAGCACAGCCAGTAGACTCTGGAATCAAAATGCTATTTTTTAACAACTTATAATAAATATCCAACATTGTTTCATAGTGTATTCTTTGCAACTGTTGAAGTTTGTTAAGAATTATGCCAGTACCAGTTGAAGTGCATGTATTTAAATATATATGAAAAGAAATTAGGACAATTTGAGACCTCTGGGACAACATCAAGTGCACTAATACTCTCATTATATGGGTCCCAGAAGGAGAAGAGAAAGAGAAAGGGCCTGAGAATATATTTGAAGACGTAATAGCTGAAAAATTCCCTAACCTGTGAAAGGAAACAGTCACCCAAGTCCAGGAAGCACAGAGTCCCATACAGAATTAACCCAAAGAGGAACACACCAACACACATTGTAATTAAAATGACAAAAATCAAATATATATGTATATACATATATTCATATAGTATTTTATATATATATATAGTATAGTATATATATTGTTATTTTATGCTCATGTTTTTATTTTGATATAGAACAATGACTTATTCTAAATTTCATATTTATATCAAGTATATCATTGGCTCAGATATGTAAGAAAGCAAATGAGAACTGATTTAAAGAGCATTATGGGGACTTCCCTAGTGGTCCAGTGGTTGGGATTCCACAGTCCCAATCTGTGTTGGATCCCTGGTCAGGGAACTAGATCCCACATGCGTGCCGCAACTAAGAGTTCGCACACCGCAACTAGAAGCCCGCATGCCGCAACTAAGGATCCCGCATGCCGCAGCTAGCAACTGGTGCAGCCAAATAAATAAATATTTAAAAATAAATAAATAAATATTTTAAAATAAATAAATAAATAAAGAGCATTATGATTAGCCATTAGAATGAGCCATAATTCTCAGCAAGCAGTTTAACTTAATACCAGAAGCATACTTATAGTAATACATGAGCTCCTTTAAACACAGTTTCATCTAGAATAAAATTTCTTTATATGGTGTTAGAAGTCATGAGTAATAGAACAATCTGGCCAGATGACTGAATGGAATAAAAGTGAGGACTCTCTCCCTAACAGCCTATTTATATTTTGATTTTAATGAACTGTCTGGTATCCAGGGCAGCTCCTGCTACTGTTGATTAGGTAGGTCTGAGGCTCTGCAGCGGCCTACCCCTACTTATTCAACCAGACTCGTTTACTTAACTTAGCCACTTTAATTTACTTCTCATTACTCTATACTTCTCCACTTCCCACAACCATGCTGCTTTGGCCCATGACTTCCTTTGCCTATAGATTTACCCTTCATCTTAATTTTCTTTTTCCTCTCCATAGTCTTACTGCCTATTTACAACTGTAGAAAATGTTTGCCTCACTATTTTTAAAAAGGGCAAAAAAGGAAACACTCTATATTCTTTTCCAAAGATTTCGAACTTCTCCCCAAGCAGGGTATGGATATTATATTAATTCTATATGTATACGCATATTTTAAAAGCCTTGTCTTTGTAAGTTCATATCACATCTATCCATTGTAGAGGGGAGACTTCCTTTATATAGGATCAAACTAGGTGTGACTTATACAAAATGTACCTAATAGTCCTTTAATTACTTGATAGGTGCTTTTTAAATTTTATTATCTGTTTGCTTATATATATATTATTGCATTAGAGCTGGTTAGGAAAGGGTTTCAGAAAGATGCCATGAAAAGATTTTGAGAATTTTAGGGTTCATAAAGCATAGAAATGATCACCTCTTTCAATTCATTTTACATAAAAAAACTGAGACAAATAGCTAAGTGATTTGTCCAGGGATCCATAGTCAGGGGAAATTTTTTAGTGAATCTCATCATCTTCCAACTAATTTAGAAAGTATGTAATTTTAAAATCCCATTTCATCTTACAATCATGCTTGAATCTCTTTTTAAATTAAGTCCCATGTAAATCACAAACAAATATGATAAATTTGTGGAAATACTAACCGACTTATGAGGAGACCAGAAAAATGGATCAGCTCGATGCTTTGTGATGACCTAGAGGGGTGGGATAGGGAGGGTGGGAGGGAAGCTCAAGAGGGAGGGGATATGGGGATGTATGTATACATACAGCTGATTCACTTTGTTGTACAGCAGAAACTAACACAACATTGTAAAGCAATTATACTCCAATAAAGATATTTTTAAAAAAGTATAGTGCATGGTTGCTTCAATATGTTCTCTCAAACTTGTTATACATATAAATAAATAAAATATATATATAAATATTACACATACAATATATATTTTTTAGACTTTACTTTTTTATTGTGGTAAAAAAAATCATAAAATTTACCATTCTAACATTTTTAGGTGCCCAGTTCAGTAGTCTTAAGCATATTTACATTGTTGTGAAACAGATCTCCAGACTTTCTTCACCTTGCAAAACTGAGACTCTATACCCATTAAGTAACAACTCCTTTTCTCCCCAGCCTGTGGTAACTCCCATTCTACTTTCAGTTTCTATGAATTTGACTACTTTAGACACCTCATATAAGTGGGATCATACAGTACTTGTCTTTTCATGAATGACTTATTTCACTCAGCATAATGACAGAGTTTACTTTTTAAGAGTTCCAAAGCTAGATGATTGAGAGATTTTTAAACAAAATATAATACCTCCTGTTACCATATAAACAGAAATTCATGTTTCTCTAAAAAAGCATTTATCATCAATTCAACTTCAAGAAAAAATAAAGAGATATGGAAACAAGAGGAATTTCACTTGAAAATAATGAGAATGACATAGGAGAGTTTAGAATGCAGCTCTGAATATGAATGCAAAAGTATATGAATTCCTACAATATGATATATTTCATACATATCAATATTCAACCACTAATCAATGTTTTTATTTTACACAATCAACAAAATCAGCATGCCAATGTAAGATAGCTAAAAACACCAAACCAATTTTTCAATGTAATGTTTCTGTTCTAGTCAAACAGTCTATTTTTGTGTATTGGGTAATAGCCTACTCTGTATCCAACCAAATGTGTATCAGGTGAATTAACTTGACTGCTGATATTTCTCTTCATAGATATATAAGAAGCATCCTTTGTTTTAATAGAGGAATTCTATTTCTTGTCCTGGCTGTATTTGTAAAAACAAATACAGTAATATTTGAAAATTAACTCTATTCAGCAGCCAGCAGATGGAGCTGTTGAAAAATATTGCCATTAGTAAAAAAAAAAAAAAAAATTAATTTACTGAAATACAACCAGTTTAGGTATACTGTTTTCTTTTTAATGTGTAAATAATGTGTTTACTGTAGAGAAATCTGGAAATGCAGTTAAGATTAAAAGGGAAAAGAAACCAATTATAATCATGCCACCAGAGAAAAATACCTTTAATGCTTTAGTATATATCAGTCCAGAATATATTCTATTCATATATTTACACTTATATGTTATAAAAATGTAATTTTATATGTATTTTAATATAAATTTAATATATTAAATATATATTTATAATGTTTTATAATCTGCCTTCTCTCCTTGAAAACATCAGATGTATTTGCTTATAGAGAAAACTCCACAAACCTCTTAGATAGCCTCATCCACCAGAGGGCAGACAGCAGAAGCAAGAAGAACTACAATCCTGCAGCCTGTGGAAAAAAAACCACATTCACAGAAAGATAGACAAGATGAAAAGGCAGAGGGCTATGTACCAGATGAAGGAACAAGATAAAACCCCAGAAAAACATCTAAATGAAGTGGAGATAGGCAACCTTCCAGAAAAAGAATTCAGAATAATGATAGTGAAGATGATCCAGGACCTCGGAAAAACAATGGAGGCAAAGATCGAGAAGATGCAAGAAATGTTTAACAAAGACCTAGAAGAATTAAAGAACAAACAAACAGAGATGAACAATACAATAACTGAAATGAAAACTACACTAGAAGGAATCAATAGCAGAATAACTGAGGCAGAAGAACGGATAAGTGACCTGGAAGACAGAATGGTGGAATTCACTGCTGCGGAACAGACTAAAGAAAAAAGAATGAAAAGAAATGAAGACAGCCTAAGAGACCTCTGGGACAACATTAAACACAACAACGTTCGCATTATAGGGGTCCCAGAAGGAGAAGAGAGAGAGAAAGGACCAGATAAAATATTTGAAGAGATTATAGTTGAAAACTTCCCTAACATGGGAAAGGAAATGGCCACCCAAGTCCAGGAAGTGCAGCGAGTCACAAACAGGATAAACCCAAGGAGAAACACACTGAGACACACCGTAATCAAATTGGCAAAAAATAAAGACAAAGAAAAATTATTGAAAGCAGCAAGGGAAAAAAGATAAATAGCATACAACGGAACTCCCATAAGGTTAACAGCTCATTTCTCAGCAGAAACTCTACAAGCCAGAAGGGAGTGGCATGATATATTTAAAGTGATGAAAGGGAAGAACCTATAACCAATATTACTCTACCCAGCAAGGACCTCATTCAGATTCGATGGAGAAATCAAAAGCTTTACAGACAAGCAAAAGCTAAGAGAATTCAGCACCACCAAACCAGCACTACAACAAATGCTAAAGTAACTTCTCTAAGTGGGAAACACAAGAGAAGAAAAGGACCTACGAAAACAAACCCAAAACAATTAAGAAAATAGTCATAGGAACATACATATCGATAATGACCTTAAACGTGAATGGATTAAATGCTCCAACCAAAAGACATAGGCTTGCTGAATGGATACAAAAACAAGACCCATATATATGCTGTCTACAACAGACCCACTTCAGACCTAGGGACACATACAGACTGAAAGTGAGGGGATGGAAAAAGATATTTCATGCAAATGGAAATCAAAAGAAAGCTGGAGTAGCAATACTCATATCAGATAAAATAGACTTTAAAATAAAGAATGTTACAAGAGACAAGGAAGAATACTACATAATGATCAAGGGATCAATCCAAGAAGAAGATATAACAATTATAAATATATATGCACCCAACATAGGCGCACCTCAATACATAAGGCAACGGCTAACAGCTATAAAAGAGGAAATCGACAGTACCACAGTAATAGTGGGGGACTTCAACACCTCACTTACACCAATGGACAGATCATCCAAAATGAAAATAAATAAGGAAAGAGAAGCTTTAAATGACACAATAGACCAGACAGATTTAACTGTTATTTATAGAACATTCCATCCAAAAACAGCAGATTACACTTTCTTCTCAAGGGTGCACGGAACATTCTCCAGGATAGATCACATCTTGGGTCACAAATCAAGCCTCAGTAAATTTAAGAAAATTGAAATCATATCAAGCATCTTTTCTGACCACAACGCTATGAGATTAGAAATGAATTACAGGGAAAAAAATGTAAAAAACACAAACACATGGAGGCTAAACAATACGTTACTAAATAACCAAGAGATCACTGAAGAAATCAAAGAGGAAATCAAAAAATACCTACAGACAAATAACAATGAAAACACGACGATCCAAAACCTATGGGATGCAGCAAAAGCAGTTCTAAGAAGGACGTTTATAGCTATAGAAGCCTACCTCAAGAAACAAGAAAAATCTCAAATAAACAATCTAACCTTACACCTAAAGGAACTAGAGAAAGAAGAACAAACAAAACCCAAAGTTAGCAGAAGGAAAGAAATCATAAAGATCAGAGCAGAGATAATGAAGTAGAAACAAAGAAAACAATAGCAAAGATCAATAAAACTAAAAGCTGGTTCTTTGAGAAGATAAAATCGATAAACCATTAGCCAGACTCATCAAGAAGAAGAGGGAGAGGACTCAAATCAATAAAATTAGAAATGAAAAAGGAGAAGTTACAACAGACACCGCAGAACTACAAAGCATCCTAAGAGACTACTACAAGCAACTCTATGCCAATAAAATGGACAACCTGGAAGAAACGGACAAATTATTAGAAAGGTATAACCTTCCAAGATTGAACCAGGAAGAAATAGAAAATATGAACAGACCAATCACAAGTAATGAAATTGAAACTGTGATTAAAAATCTTCCAACAAACAAAAGCCCAGGACCAGATGGCTTCACAGGCGAATTCCTCCAAATATTTACAGAAGAGCTAACACCTATCCTTCTCAAACACTTCCAAAATATAGCAGAGGGAGGAACACTCCCAAACTCATTCTATGAGGCCACCATCACCCTGATACCAAAACCAGACAAAGATACTACAAAAAAAGAAAATTACAGACCAATATCACTGAATATAGATACAAAAATCCTCAACAAAATACTAGCAAACAGAATCCAACAACACATTAAAAGGATCATACACCACGGTCAAGTGGGATTTATCCCAGGGATGCAAGGATTCTTCAATATATGCAAATCAATCAATGTGATACACCATATTAACAAATTGAAGAATAAAAACCATATGATCATCTCAATAGATGCAGAAAAAGCTTTTTACAAAATTCAACACCCATTTATGATAAAAACTCTACAGAAAGTGGGCATAGAGGGAACCTACCTCAACATAATCAAGGCCATATATGACAAACCCACAGCAAGCATCATTCTCAATGGTGAAAAACTGAAAGCATTTCCTCTAAGATCAGGAATGAGACAAGGATGTCCACTCTCACCACTATTATTTAACATAGTTTTGGAAGTCCTAGCCACGGCAATCAGAGAAGAAAAAGAAATAAAAGGAATACAAATTGGAAAAGAAGAAGTAAAACTGTCACTGTTTGCAGATGACATGATACTATACATAGAGAATCCTAAAAATGCCACCAGAAAACTACTAGAGCTAATCAATGAACTTGGTAAATTTGCAGGACACAAAATTAATGCACAAAAATCTCTTGCATTCCTATACACTAATGATGAAAAATCTGAAAGAGAAATTAAGGAAACACTCCCATTTACCACTGCAACAAAAAGAATAAAATACCTAGGAATAAACCTACCTAGGGAGACAAAAGACCTGTATGCAGAAAACTATAAGATACTGATGAAAGAAATTAAAGATGATACCAACAGATGGAGAGATATACCATGTTCTTAGATTGGAACAATCAATATTGTGAAAATGAGTATACTACCCAAAGCAATCTACAGATTCAATGCAATCCCTATCAAATTACCAATGGCATTTTTTACGGAACTAGAACAAAACATCTTAAAATTTGTATGGAGACACAAAAGACCCCGAATAGCCAAAGCAGTCTTGAGGGAAAAAAAAGGGGCAGGAGGTATCAGACTCCCTGACTTCAGACTACACTACAAAGCTACAGTAATCAAGACAATATGGTACTGGAACAAATACAGAAACATAGATCAATGGAACAAGATAGAAAGCCCAGAGTTAAACCCACGCACCTATGGTCAACTAATCTATGACAAAGGAGGCAAGGATATACATTGGAGAAAAGAGAGTCTCTTCAATAACTGGTGCTGGGAAAACTGGACAGCTACATGTAAAAGAATGAAATTAGAACACTCCCTAACACCATACACAAAAACAAACTCAAAATGGATTAGAGACCTAAATGTAAGACCAGACACTATAAAACTCTTACAGGAAAACATAGGAAGAACACCCTTTGACATACATCACAGCAAGATCTTTTTTGATCCACCTCCTAGAGTAATGGAAATAAAAACAAAAATAAACAAATGGGACCTAATGAAACTTAAAAGCTTTTGCACAGCAAAGGAAACCATAAACAAGACGAAAAGACAACCCTCAGAATGGGAGAAAATATTTGCAAATGAATCAATGGACAAAGGATTAATCTCCAAAATATATAAACAGCTCATGCAGGTCAATATTAAAGAAACAAACAACCCAATCCAAAAATGGGCAGAAGACCTAAGTAGACATTTCTCCAAAGAAGACATACAGGTGGCCAAGAAGCACGTGAAAAGCTGCTCAACATCACTAATTATTAGAGAAATGCAAATCAAAACTACAATGAGGTATCACCTCACACCTGTTAGAATGGGCATCATCAGAAAATCTACAAACAACAAATGCTGGAGAGGGTGTGGAGAAAAGGAAACCCTCTTGCACTGTTGGTGGGAATGTAAATTGATACAGCCACTATGGAGAACAGTATGGAGGTTCCTTAAAAAACTACAAATAGAATTACCATATGATCCAGCAATCCCACTACTGGGCATATACCCAGAGAAAACCGTAATTCAAAAAGACACATGCACCCCAATGTTCATTGCAGCACTATTTACAATAGCCAGGTCATGGAAGCAAGCTAAATGCCCATCAACAGACGAATGGATAAAGAAGAGGTGGTACATATATACAATGGAATATTACTCAGCCATAAAAGGGAACGAAATTGGGTCATTTGTGGAGACATGGATGGATCTAGAGACTGTCATACAGAGTGAAGTAAGTCAGAAAGAGAAAAACAAATATCGTATATTTACGCATGTATGTGGAACCTAGAAAAATGGTGCAGATGAATCGGTTTGCAGGGCAGAAGTTGAGACACAGATGCAGAGAACAAACGTATGGACACCAAGGGGGGAAAGCCGCGGGGGTGTGGGGATGGTGGTGTGATGAATTGGGCAATTGGGATTGTCATGTATACACTGATGTGTATAAAATTGATGACTAATAAGAACCTGCTGTATAAAAAAATAAATATAATAAAATTCAAAAATTAAGAAAAAAATAGAGAGGGAGAGTGAGAATGAGAGTAGAGACTGATTACATTAATTATGCTTATTTGGTACATTAAAAAAAAAAAAAAAAGAAAGAAACCTCCAGGGTTAATATTTAAAATATTTGCAGCTGTACAGGACAGGCAAGGACCTATCAGAATGGATACAGCCTGTGACTTGAGCAGGATGCTGTATGCTCCCTGCTGTGCCAGGCATTCACCCTTTAGCTGATGGAGAGTGGGCACGGTCTGCAGGGTGACAGGGAGGGGCTGGAGTGCCCACGAAGGAAGGAGAGTGCTCAGGGGGTCAGGAAAGTGACCATGTAACAACCCTATAGAAGTATTTTATTATTTTAATAACTGATACAGCCACAGCAATGCACAGCAGCTGAACTATCAGCTCTAAAATATTCGGAAGAATATACAGTCCTTGACTTAAGATGGTTCAAATTATGATTTTGAGTTTGCATCTTTTCCCAGGGTAGTGATATGAGGTACAACACTCTCTCAGGATGCTGGACAGTGGAAGCAAGCCAGAGCCATACGATCATGGGGGTAAATAACGAATATACTTACAGCCATTCTGGACCCATACAACCATTCTGTTTTTCACTTTCAGTACAGTATTCAATGAATTACATGAGATATTCAACACGTTGTTATGAAATAAGCCTTGTGTTACATTATCTTGCTCAACTGTAGGCTAACGTTAGGTGTTCTGAGCACATTTAAGGTAGACTAACCTAAGCTGTGATGTTGGGCAGGTTAGGTGTATTAAATGCATTTTCGACTTAACAGTATTTTCAACTTATGATGGGTTTATCAGGATTTAACCCCACTGTAAGTCGAGGAAGATCTGTACAAGGATACGCAAACTTAGGGGACCTCTAGGAGGGAATCTGAGTGGCTTGGGAACCATGGTGGAAGAGAAATATTTCACTGTGTTCCCTTTGGTACCATGATTATGTATTTTAACATTAAAAATGACTTAAATAAAATATCATGAATAACTTTCAGGTGAATAAATACACATATATCATTATTTTTAGGACTATATACTACTATTCCCTGGTGTAGGTATACCATAATTTATTTTATTTATTTCTTTATTTAAATTTATTTATTTTATTTATTTATTTTTGGCTGCTTTGGGTCTTCATTGCTGCGCACAGGCTTTCTCTAGTTGCGGTGCGCAGGGTCTACTCTTCCTTGTGGTGCGCGGGCTTCTCATTGCAGTGGCTACTCTTGTTGCAGAGCACAGGCTCTAGCGCACAGGCTCAGTAGTTGTGGCGCACGGGCTTAGTTGCTCTGCAGCATGTGGGATCTTCCCGGACCAGGGCTCGAACCCGTGTCCCCTGCATTGACAGGTGGATTCTTAACCACTGCACCACCAGGGAAGCCCCCATAATTTATTTAATGAACCTCTATTGTTGAACAGTTCAGTAATGAATCGTAACATAAAATATGTTTAAATCCATGGGTTCATATATATTTTTTTTAATTTATTTTTTAAATTAATTTTTATTGGAGTATAGTTGCTTTACAGTGTTGTGTTAATAATATATTTTTTAAATAAAAACACTTAGTCACTGTTGGAGAGATCTATTTTGAGATCTGGCAAATAAAGAGAAAGAATCCATCCCTGTTCTACACAAGCTATAGCAGTAAATAATCAAATAGTTTTCTGTGAACAGAAGTAGTCCAGCTAATAAATGAAGAAGGAATGACAGAATTAGAATATCATCTTTTTTTTTAAACCCGAATGAAAATAATAGATCCAGACATTGAACATAAATACCTGCTAACATTACACAGAAAGACAACTGAACATTAGATGCTCCCTGATGGAAGAACAAAGCAGCACCTCTGCAGTAATATTTCCATAATAATCCAACCTGAATCTGATCAAGTCTCTAGATGCAAGTACCAATTTACAAGAAATATGGAGGGACATGACATGGTTTCTTAAATAAATTCCAAGGGTCACACCAAAACCAAAGGAAACAAAAGCAAAAATAAACAAATGGGACTACAACAAACCAAAAAGTTTTTGCACAGCAAAGAAAACCATTAACAAAATGAAAAAGCAACCTACTGAATGGGAGAAAATATTTGCAAATCATATATCTGATAAGGGATTAATATCCAAAATATGTAAAGAACTCAGACATCTCAAAAGTAAAAAATTTTTAAATCTGATTTTCAAATGGGCAGAAATCCTGAATAGACATCTTTCCAAAGAAGACATACAGATGGGCAACGGGTACATGAAAAGATGCCTAACATCCCAAATGATCAAGGAACTGAAAATCAAAAACACAATTAGATATCACCTCACACTTGTTAGAATGGATATAAGAAATATTAAAAATAACGTGTTGGCAGGGATGTGGAGAAAAGGGAATCCTTTTGCACTGTTGGTGGGAATGTAAATTGGTGCAGCTGCTACGGAAAAAAGTGTGGAGCTTCCTCAAAAAATTAAAAGCAGAACTACCACATGATCCACCAATTCCATTCCTGAGTGTTTATCCAAAGAACACAAAACCACTAACTTGAAAGGATACCTGCACCCCCACGTTCACTGTGGCTCTATTCACAACAGCCAAGGTATGGAAGCAACCTCAGTGCCCATCGACAGGAGAGTGGGTAAACAAGATGTGGTTCACATATATACAATGGAATATTACTCTGCCATAAAAATCATGAAATCTTGCCACTTGCAACAACATAGATGGACCTTGAGAGCATTATGCTAAGTGAAATAAGTCAGGGAGGAAAAGACAAATACCACATGGTCTCACTTTTACATGGAATCTAAAAAAACAAAACAAAACAGACAAACAAAAAACCAAGCTCCTAAACACAGAGAACAGATTGGTGGCTGCCAGTGGTAGGGGTTGAGGGGGTGGGTGAAATGGTAAAGGGGGAAAAGGGTACAAACTCCCAGTTGTAAAATAGGTCATGCATATGTAATGTATAGTTGGTAATACTGTATTGCATATTTGAAAGTTGCTGAGAGTAAATCTTAAAAGTTCTCATCACAAGAGAAAAAAATTCTGTGACGATGTATGGTAACAGATGTTAACTGAATTTATCGTGGTGGTCATCTTGCAATATATACAAATATAGAATCATTATGTTGTACACCTGAAACTAATATAACGATGTATGACAATTACACCTCAATAAAAATAAAAATAAAAATAATTAATTCCGGACTTCCCTGGTGGCGCAGTGGTTAAGAATCCACCTGCCGTCTATCGTATTTCTGGCCCTATGTAGGGAGTGAATAAACAGAAATGACTAAGACATGGTCCCTGTGCTCAAAGAAGACAACCTAATGGTGTACTTTCTTCTGAAATATGCTGATATTGTTACCATACCAGAATCATGATTATGGTTGGTTAAACACATTGGTTAAATGTGGTCATTCTTTTGGTTGAAGCAACAGAAGTTGAGCCTCTTTAGTCAGAGGATAATTTTTAGATGAGGTGGGACCTGAAGGAAGGATTTGAATACACCAAAGGGAGAAAGAGCATTCCACATGGATGGAAATATGGAAGCGAGAAAGAATCTACTTTTTAGAAGACAGCATGGCATCTGCCTAACCTGACAAGGAGTCAAGGTCATTCACTGCAATCAAGTGGGAGAAAAGGGGATTGCTGCAATGTTTAAAGTGTAAATAAAGTCTTTGGAAAGAGATATGGCCAGGAAGTCAGGAGATCTGGTTTTAGTTTTGTAATCTTGAGCCAGTCAGCCTTAATCTAGCAAGTATTAATTCTCCTATTCATAGAATGAGGGCAAAAATACATATTTGTCTATCATGTAATGCATATCTTCGTCACAGAAGGGTTTCTAGCCTGAATAAGAACATAAAGCAAATTGCTTTAAGCTCTTGGAAGAAAGATGCTCTTCAAATCTAGGAAATTATATTAAGATTTTATATTCATTCACTTTTATATGTGGTTTTGCTAAAAGAGAAAGATTAGTTGGAAGTTTATCCTGCTGTTTGGGTAAAATGGTAAAAATGTCTTCCTGATTTTTTTCTGAGCATAAAGTAAAACTTATTGTCCTCAGCTAAGTAGATTATCAGCCATTTTCTTTGAACATCCAGAGCTCAAAAGTAGCATCTGTCTTATTCATATATAACCTAAAAAATAACACGTAAATTTTTAAAGATAAGTTAAATGCATGAAACAGTTTTTAGTTCCAAATTTGTTTTTTCCTTTCTGTGTAATATAAACTGAATCTTTCTTAATGTTAATTTTAGCAGTTTCCAGAAAGGTTAATACAAACAAGTTTCTTTCAAGTATAAAAAAAAAAAAAAAAAAGAATCCACCTGCCAATGCAGGGGACACGGGTTCGAGTCCTGGTCCGGGAAGATCCCACATGGTGCAGAGCAACTAAGCCTGTATGCCACAACTACTGAGCCTGTGCTCTAGAGCCCGCGAGCCACAACTACTGAGCCTGTGTGCCTAGAGCCCATGCTCCGCAACAAGAGAGGCCACCGCAACGAGAAGCCCGCACACCGCAACGAAGAGAGTAGCCCCTGCTCACCGCAACTAGAGAAAGCCCAGGCGCAGCAACGAAGACCCAACACAGACATAATTAATTAATTAATTAATTAATTAATTAATTAATTAATTAAAAAAAACTCCAAGGGGGGGAGTAAATGAGAGATGGAAAGGGAACCTAAACACTAAAAGAGGTTAACCAATCAAACAATTGCAATATGTGGACCAACTTGCATTCTGATTCAAGAAAATAAACTATAAAAAAAAATTATGACATTTATGAGACATTTGGAAATTAGAACACTGGATATTTAACATTATTGCTTAATTTTTAGGTATAATGGTTATGTTAAAATTTTTAACTGATATTAAGTATTCTGTTTCTTGATCTAGGTATTAATTACCCAGTATGTTTAATTTGTGAAAATTTGGTGAGCAGCATCTGACTAAAAAATGGGCCAAAGAATTCAACAGACACTCCACCAAATAAGGTATACAGGTGGCAAATAAGCATATGAAAAGATACTCTACATCATATGTCATTAAGGAAGTACAAATTAAAACAATGAGATACCACTACACACTTATTACAAAAGCCAAAAGCCAAAATACTGACAATACGAGGTTGCAGAGCAATAGGAACTCTCATTCGTTGCTGGTGGGAACGCAAAAATGGTATGGCTACTTTGGAAGACAGTTTGGCAGTTCCTTACAAGACTAAACATATTCTTGCCATATGATCTAGCAATCACACTCCTTGGATTTACCCAAGGGAGCTGAAAACTTACGTCCATGTGAAAACCTGAACACAAACATTTATAGCAGTTTTATTCATAATTGCCAAAACTAGGAAGCAATCGAGATGTCCATCAGTAGCTAAATGGATAAATGAACTGTGGTACATCCAGATGATGGATTATTATCCAATGCTAAAAAGAAATCATCTATCAACTCATGAAAAGATATTGTGGAAACTTAAGTGCATATTACTAAGTCAAAGAAGTCAATCTGAAAATGCTACATACTATATGATTCCAACTATATGACATTCTGGAAAAGTCAGAACTATGGTGACAGTGAAAAGATCAGTGGTTACCAGTGGTTGGGGTGAGTAGGGAGGAGGAACAGGTGGAGCACAGAGGATTTTTAGGGCAGTGAAAATACTCCTACAATACTGTAAGAATGGATATATGTCAATATTCATTTGTCCAAACCCAGAGTGTACGACACCACAAGTGAACCCTAATGTAAACTACAGACTTTGGGTGATTATCATGTGTCAACATAAGCTCATCAATTGTAATCAATGCACCACTCTGGTGAGGAATGCTGATAATTGGGGAAGCTATGCATGTGTAGGGGCAAAGATTATATGGGCAATCTCTATAACTTCTCTCAATTTTGCTGTGAAGCTAAAACTTCTCTAAAAATAATCTTTATTAAAAAATTTGATGAGCAGCCATGTGTATGTACACTACACTTCAATATAAAAAATATAACTACAAATAAATAACAATGACATCAAATGATTTTTTTTAGAAAAAAGAAATAATATGATATCTAGAATTTGCTTCAACATAATACAGACACAGGGAAAGTGGATGGAGTATGTATGTAACAAGACTGGCCCCAAGTTGATAATTGTTGAAGTTGGATGATGAACACGATACTTCTTCATGCTCTTCTGTCCACTTTTGTATATATTTAAAATAGTCTAGAAAAATATGTTTTTAAATGTATAGATTTAAATTTTTTGATACATATTGCCAAACTGCCCTCCGGAAAGATTGTTCCAATTTTTACTTTACTAGTCATGTAAATCAACACGCACACATACCAGTATTAATGCAATTTTATAAAAACAAAATTAGAGATAATGACATCACTGGGTATCTTAATTCATACAACAGTTAGTTTGGGTTTTTGCTTGGTACAATGTTATAAAGTACCATAAGTATTTTAAATGATCATATTATTTCTTTTCATTAAAGAGTGGTTAGTGAATTAAGTCTAATGTCTAGAGATAGCCTGAAATAAATTAGAAAGAAGCCTAATTAAAAAGATGAGTTAGCACCTCAAAGTGAAAAGACCTACCTAAAGTATACGAGGACACACACATCTACATACAAAGGCATCATAGGGTTGTGTAAAGAGAATGGATTTTGATATCCCATGAACCTAAGTTAGATCCCAACCCCACACTGTGAACTTTCAAAAAACAAGTTACTTAACCTTTCAAATACTCGATTTAATCATCTGTAAAATCTAAGTAATATTATCAGCCATCTTTCAGAGATGTTGAAAGAGATAATTCAAAATATTATATGTGAAGCCCCAGATACTATTTTTGGGGTGTTGTAGTCACCTAATAAATGGAAAATATTATTAAATTCTATAGGTAAGTAATTTTATGTTCTATAAGAAACCTCTTAAAATAAGCTAAGATTGACATTGTCAATTATTTACAATATTTTATAAACATGGCAAAGAACAGGAGTTGGTAACCTTTCAAAGATGGTATGGAAAGTCTTCATTCAACTCCTTGGCAAAGATGCTGCAGTTCTTTTTTATGACTTGGGAGCATTACCAGGCTGCTGAAGGCACTGCTAGCATTTCAAAGGCATTTCCTTTGAAAATGCAGAGCTTGAAGCAGAGGGGATGCTGGGGATGCGGAGGCTAAGTTTAAGTCAGCAAGCAGCTTATCAGTTGCTGAAAAAAGAGAGAGAAACTGACTGTCAGTGGAAAGGAGACAAGAGTGAGTCAGAGGCTAGGCACCGGGGGAGAGTCAAATATATACATTACTTTACCCAAGATCCGCATTTCTTTGTCTTTACCTCCTACCATCATCAATGCAACAACTTCCCCTTTCCAGCCCCATCTCCTTTATAACCAAATCCTCACATAGTTCAAAAAAGCAATTCTAATCTTGCCCATTTCCCTGCTTCCTTCCCTACCAGTCAAAGCCCAAACTCCTCTGTATGTTTTATCGAGTTTTCTGTGATTCTTACCCTGGCTTATCGTTCTAATACAACACACCCTGGCTTATCGTTCTAATACAACACACGGTCTATGCTATGAGGCTCTGGCCATATAGAATTACATGCAAGGTCCTTTCTCTCGCCTCCACTACTTTGAATGTTTTGTGCTTTTCTCCTCTAGAAAAACTCCCAGACATTCTTTAAGACTCTATTCAACTGCCCCCTTCTCTGAGAAGCCCATCATAATGCCCAGGGAGAGTTAGGTGGTCCTTTAACTATGCTCTCCACAATCCCTGCCTAGTATAACTTTATTCTCACTCTAATTACCCTGCATTTTTTTATTTATTAATTATATATTTATATCCACTACTAGAGCATGAGTTCCTTGAAGATAACCATAATTTATATTCACATTCTCAACTGTTAACCCAAAGAGGACTTCATATATATTATACAAATGAATGAATGTGAATGACTATGGAATATTAAAGATGACTATGGTAATATTTGTGTACTAGAAAAACAATCATAGGTAGAACAACAGACTAGACAAAGCTGGGTTAGAAATTGGACTCCAGGCTTAGTAGCTATATGATCTTGGGAAATATATTCAACCTTTTTGAGTTTCATGTTTCCTCATTTGTGAAATGTTTTATAACTTCCACAACAGAACTTTATCATTTTTCTCTACATTGAGTAAATTCCAAAATGAAAATCTGACTGAATGACTTTCTGGCGATAGTAATATCTGACTGCCTTCAGGATAAAGTCCCACTTAGAATCATTACAAGATCCTTAATGATCCAGTGCCTGCTAACCAGATCAGCCTCATATTTTCCCCTAAGCCTTGATGTGGCTTGGAGTCCTTTGAAAGACCAGCACACTAGACAGCCACTACCGACTAATTCCAGTGGTCCCTTGAGATGAAGTCTATTCAACAACCTTGGTTGAGATATTGCCTTCTCCAACCCCTCAAGTCTCACTTAAGTGTCCCTTGTACAGGCTTCCATAACACCCTAAACTCCCTCCATCACAGTACATGTGTATTTGTCAGGGTTCTCCAAAGAAACAAGCTCAATAGGAAATATATATATGTACATATAGTGTCATTAAATTTGAGTAGCAAAACTAGCAAGAGGAATGGGCCCTGTCATGGAGGATAGATCATGGTGAATTCAATTTTGTACATGGCACATACGACTTGCCTGGAAGATCTCCAAATGGTAGTGTTGAATAGATATATTTGGCTGCATTCACAAGAGGGGCAAAGATGAAGATACTGGGGGTTTTCAGTAAGGAAGAAAACTAGGGGAAGCATTAGACTTGGATGAACTCACTCAAAGAGAATATGGGGACTAACAGAAAAGTCAAAGGCTGAGGTCAAAATTTTCAAGATCACTGATAATGGACAAGCGGGAAGGAAGAGGAGTCTGCAAAAAAGGAACAGAGAGAGGAGGGGAAAGTATCAAAAATAAGGTCGAGGTCAAAGATGTCAAATGCCACAGGGAGAGAAAGACAAAACAGAATCCATGGATCTGGGGATGAAGAGCTTACAGGAGATATTACAGAAGGTTTTCATGGCACAGTGGGAGGTGGAAGCCAGATCACAGCAGGGTTCAATGTGAGTAAGAAGTGAGGATGTTTTCTTAAAGCACAGCTATGAGATTGTTATGATGTCTGTAATTTACTTTAAAATAGTTCACATAGACACTGTGATATAAATGTGTTCAAGTAACATTCTAGGTGCAGCTAGCAACCTGATAATTCATATGACAAGGGGGAGGGAGTCAAATAGCCTTATACCAAAAAGGGTGGTTCCCACCACCCTGCTGGCTCTTCATACCTCCATCAATACTACTTTGCTAACTAATGTCAGAAATGAGTTTTCATAGTTAGTAGCTCGTAAATATCATGAAGGATGTTAGAAATGGATTCTTACTGGTGGGATTAAAAATATTCAAACAAGTATTTTGGAAACATTCCCCACATTTTCATGAACTAGCGATGAGAGTAAAGTGAGACCTGGAGTCTGCACCCTCTGGGATGGTATTCAGTCATAGGTCATGAGGATTTCTTGTTGTCTAATGCCAACTATAAAGAGCAACAGAATTTTGCCTCTGAAACACTATTGTATCTGCTTCAAAGGAACCTTTCATGCAAGGTGGTGGTCAGAGTACTAAAAGAACAAAGAACAAAATTACAGAAAAAGCTCTATGAATTCTTCTGTGCCCACCGTCTAAACAAAAATATTTGTTAGCAAATGTCTGTAAGTGAGACAGAAACTTGCTTTCAAGGTTATGGGGGAGCAGGTAACCCTTTATCAACTGACCATTGAAGACAACTGTTACCTATGAAAAAAGAAGCTAAGAGTTAGGTATTACTAAATTTGCTTAGGTCAGCTCGCAATAAAAATAAAAAGAAAGATGGGGGGCCCAGTAGCAGGGATTTTAGGGCTTTGAGAAGGCTCCATCTCTATGGTACCAGCTGCTTTGCCTCACCTGACTGTCATGGCCTTACCATTCTCAAAGGCATAACCTGTTCCACATGAGACAGACAATTGATTTTATCATTGCCTGGATGGCAGACTTAATCAAAATTCTGTGACTTATTCCCCCAGGAAGAGATCCCAAGACTTAAAAAGTGATGGGTTAGCTAACTTGTACTTATAAATGACAAAATGATCAGTATTACCATTTTATTTTACCACAATAAAAAAGTGATAGTGACCAGGAGATCTAGTAACAGAAGAAATAGAAATTTTCAGGTTCTTGGACAGAAAGAAAATTCTTTGAAAGAAATTAGATGGAAAAAAATGGGATTAAACTTGAAAATAATTTCATGTAAAAGTGCCAGCAGAGATGATAGACAACATTTTTCTGTTTCTAATTTGTTCTGGTCCTCCATTAACTTTTCTGAATAAGGGAACCAAGGAGGTTGCCCAATATCAGAAATCTTGGGGGGCTTCCCTGGTGGCGCAGTGGTTGAGAATCTGCCTGCCAATGCAGGGGACACGGGTTCAAGCCCTGGTCTGGGAAGATCCCACATGCCGCGGAGCAACTAAGCCCGTGAGCCACAATTACTGAGCCTGCGCGTCTGGAGCCTGTGCTCCGCAACAAGAGAGGCCGCGATAATGAGAGGCCCGCGCACCGCGATGAAGAGTGGCCCCCACTTGCCACAACTAGAGAAAGCCCTCGCACAGAAACGGAGACCCAACACAGCCATAAATAAATAAATAAAATTTAGAAAAAACAAAAAACCACTTATAAAAAAAAAAAAAGAAATCTTGGGATTTCACTGTACTCAAATCAATGGCACGATCTCTCTTCTGATGTTTCACCATACATGATGTTCACTGAGTGTAGTCCCCTCCAACCTCCGGTGATAAGACATAATGTTTCCGAGGGGGCTTTACCTTCATGCATGTGTTATAAATCATACTTAAGAGTAAAAATTTCACATCTTCCCTTCAGCGTCATTAGAATGAGAATTTTAAAAGTAAGAAAAAATAATCTTTAGTGAAAATGAAAAATAAAGTATTATTGTTTGACCAAAAGGCAAGCTTATGAAAGTTTCCTTCCTCCCACTGTTGGACCCCATAAACAGGGCTGGCTTCAGGGACATGGGGCCTGCACAGCAGCACAGAGACCTGTGCTCAGAAGGGCTGGCACTTGATTTAATGCTCTGTTGTCACCATCTTGAAATGCTTAGTAATTCTTTAACAAGGGGCCCTGCATTTTCATTTTGTGCTGGGCCCCACAAACTATGTCACCAGTCCGGCCCATGAGCTTTCTGCAGTTAAATCTCTGACCACTTGGCTGCCTCTGGTCTGTCCCAGGCTCCTTTTGGGCCCTGCCAAGGACAGTAGTGTCAGCCAGTGCCAACCGTCCCACTCTATCCCTTGGCATCAGAAAGGGAGACACCCCAGGTCCCCCTTCCTCCCAGACAAATACAAAAGTGCCTTTGGTTTTATGGATTTTCCTATTAATAATTATAAGGGAAACAGAATTACCAAAGGGACCACTCCGGAGGTTTCAGTTACACAGCGCCACAGTGATGTCCCTTGATGTGTGCCGTTAGTGTCCCTTCTGCAATGGCCACAGGATTATCTCAGCCCTGTCCTATTTCCACTCGCAGACCCAGACTGTTAGGTGGATAGGACTCATTTCTCTCCACAGGTCCTTCTGCCCAGCGCAGGTATCAGAAGAGGGAATTTCCAGAGAGCAACTGGTACACTACCAAAGTGAAATGTTTCCCACCAAAGGACTGGAAAAAAGCAAGCTGCAAGAGCACGTGTACGGGATGATCCCATTTTGTGAAAAGGAGCAGAAAGAAAAGAAGAAGCAAGGAGGAAACCCCATATATGTGTGTATATATTTGTACAAACACAATGAATGATGTGGAAGGAGACATCGCACGACATTAACATTGGTTACCTCAGAGGATTCAGGTGGAATGAGGGCTGGTGGGGAATGATTAGCTTTTCCTTTATATACCTCTGTATTTTTGTCCTGTTACAGTGAATGTATATTATGTACATTTTTTGCAAGCTCAAGTACATTTTATAGCATCGTTTTATAGTGATCAAACAAAAATTTTATAATAATTTTTACATGAACACAGTGAAATCCTCCTAAAGTTAAATTTACATATTCTCTACAAGACATACTTCTGCTTTAAGTTTAGAGCCAACATAGTTATGTGGACCCTGAAGGCAGGTTGCATAGTTTCAAATTCTGGCTCTACCTCTTACTAGCTCTATGACCTTGAGCAAGTTATAGCTACAAAACCCTTCAGAGCCTCAGTTCCTTGGTTTGTAAAAATAATAGCATCTACTTCATAGGACTGTTCAGAAGAGTCAATGAATCAATTAAGTAATGTATTTAGAATAGTATCTGGTACAGAGTAAGCACTATGTTGGTTATTTTTAAGCTCTCCGGGTTGAGAACCTATCATTTATGAATGAAGATCACTGTACAAAAGCTGAGAGCTTTGAAATAAAGTATTATTTATTGCCACAGTACTAAAAATCTCCATAGTAATACATCTGGGCAAATGCACATAAGACTGCTAGGCACTATGAATTTTAGGTAATATGCTATATGTAACAATTTTACTAAAAGCTTGACTATTTACTAGGATGTTTAAATTATTATAAAAGGAAGGTTCTCGGGTTATAGTGTATGAATAATAAACATGGAGTAAAGGAGGCAGCAAGAACGCTTTTACATGAAAATCAAATCCGTCACAAGAAAACGTCACTTGGTGTTAAAGGATTATAAAATGGTCCAGCACTGTGGGATGGGCTGGGGGAAGACCCTGGTGGATGCAGAGGTGTGGATGTGCTGAGGAGGTAACAGTATGTAGGCTTGGTGCTGCTTTCTAGAACACTTTACCAGATTCTTCACAAGCAGAAGGGTGGAAACAGGTCCTGACACAACCAGGCGAAAGACATTGCCCGTAGACTGTCATCTGATATCTGATATCGTTCCCATAAATTCCCTTCTGCTTAATCTAGTCAGAGTTGGTGTCTATGGGTAGCTCCAAGTAATGTAACTTCTCTATCCTTTCTATATTTCCACATTTTTGTGATAAAAATCACTTTAATAAGATGGAAAAAATTTAAATAGGAAAAACACTACTGAAACATCCATCAATCACTCTCCTCTCGGCAATCTTAGACAATGATTGAGCTAAAAATAAATTCAGCTTCTGCATTTCTAGGTTCTAAAAAAAATCATCTTTATGCAATGAAATGTCATTGTTTTTTAAAATAAGTTTTTCCGCATGATAACTACAAATAATTATAATGGAAAAATCAATAGATCATACCACTGACGGGAAATTAGTGAAACCATAAAAGTCACATACGAGGTTTTACTGAAGCTGCATATTTTTTAAAAAGCAAATATATTGACTAGTTCTTCTGAAAGACTGCCTACAAGGTATAATTTCCAATGACTTTGGCACTAAACAGTCAAAAAAGATGTTATTTCTGCAACACAATTACTAGCATAAAAGGCTTCATGTACAGAATCAATAAAAATTGTGGGAATTAATTACATTCCATGAAATAAAACTATAAAGTATTTTACTGCACAAGTTAATTCTTTCACCCAAAACCCTGAAATTTCTTGTTTTAGATATAAAAATTACCAAATGCAGATTTTCTTTATGAATAGGATAAAAACTCATGTGGCTTTGTAGCAAAATAGTTTTATTTTAAGAGACGCTTCCTTAGGGTTCATTGAAAATAACTGCTTATTTCTTCTTCCAATTTTTAGTATCATTTTATTTGTGTGAAGTCTGGAATGCCATATCCATTGTAAGTTTTGGTTTCTCTGTGAAGACTGATGGAAAGTGGGGATAATAACAACCACTGCCGGAGACCGTACTGGTTAGAAGATGTAATGGTGGGCAGACAAAGGCCTGGCCCAACTGGAGAAACTAGCTGGCCCCTGCCTTGGCCTCATTACCTGTGTCCTTACCACCTTCCTTGCTATCACCCCTGCTAGGGAAAAACTTTCTCCCTTGCTTCTCTGTTTAGGATTTACTCACACTGTCACCTTCAGGGACAAGTGCACTAAGCACCATAAGAAACAAATATATTATTTTCTTATTTACAAAATGCTTCCTAGTGTCATTTTGGGAGCAGGGCAGTACAAGTCAGATAGGCAGGACAAATGAACGTGGGGCTTGGCTTGTGACCTGTTGTAAGTTATCTATAGTTTATTTTCAAATACTTCAGCATAAATAATGTGATATCATTGTGTGTGTGCTAGTTTAAATCTACACCATAAGGGTGCTCTGTACCCTATTCAGGAATATGTATTTTAGAGATGGTTACCTAACATTTAATAAAAAGGTTACATTCTAGAGATGACTCCTATATCCACTTTAGCTCTATTCACCTCTGATCAATGCCAGAGTTTTGCGAATTAGCATACTTGATGCTAGAAATGGATTTTTGTTGATGAAATTAGTGGTGTTTAAGATGTATATGTAAATATATAGAGAGATAGGTGTGTTGAAATATAGAAACAATCCTCACCCTTGCATTAGCAGGGTATCCTTTGAACTGGTATAAAGTTTTATTCTGAAAAAGTTTGTGTTCAGCCACTGATTCGGAGGATTCCTACTATCTTTCATCTATAAAGTAACAATTTACCTCTATCATTGTTGTTTTCAATGAACTCTTCATGCAAGTTGTGTTGGCACATTTAAAGGACAAAGTTGGGACTCCACTGAATTTACAAAATAGGTTTATAATTGTTGTTACTTTGTTTTGTGGCAGTTTGCTAATAAATATCTGTATATGTGTCAGAAGTTAGTCTGGGATTTGCTTTCTTTACAACCTGGTAGCAAAGTTGTGGCAAAGAGACATATTATAACCCTTTTCTATCTCTAGAAATTGGTGACTACTTTTGGCAAAGAAGAGCTTAGTAATTGTGAATGGCTAAATTGGCATGGGTCCATTCCTAAGATCTATCTATCAGGATGGAACAGAGGCTGGAAGAAACGATATGCACTTAAGGCATGGGCCTAACTATAAAGGTACAGCCAAGTTAACCAGTGTAAATATCACCAGAAAGTGTTGAGAAACCAGGAGAAAATGATCCTATCAATTTTCAGTTTGTAACAGCCAGGGATGGAAAGGCCAAACATAGTAACATGAACAAAAAATGTGAGAAGAGAAAAATATGGCTTGTTAAGGATGTTTAGAGAAAGAAGATCTGAGGAGACTGGGAAAGCGGGACTCCTCACCTATTTTGTTTCTAATTTCTCCATCAGTGACTGATCTTTGACACATAAACCTGATTAAGACATGACCAAAAAATTACAAACCTACATCACTTACAAATACCAATGAAAAAATCCTAAATAAAATATAGTGAACCATCTCCAGTACTACATTAAGAAAAAAATGTATTATAACCAAGTGGGATTTATACCAAGTTTGAAAGTATGATTCAACATTAGGAAATATTAATATAATTCCCCATATTAATATGTCTAGTTGCTGAAAAACACTTTAACAGAATTCAACGCTCATTCCTAATAAAAATTCCTGAGAAAATGGGAAAGGATGGATACTTTCTAACTTGAATATATATGATGCAGGCATACCTTATTTTATTGCACTTCACACAGATACTGTGTTTTTTACAAATTGATGGTTTGTGGCAACCCTGCATCTAGCAAGTCTATTGGTGCCATTTTTCCAACAGTGTTTGCTCATTTTGTGTCTCCGTGTCACATATTGGTAATTCTCACAATAATTCAAACTTTTTTGTAATCATTATATTTGTTATGGTGATCTGTAATCAGTGATCTTTGATGTTACTGTTGTAACTGTTTCGGGGTGCCCACGAACTGCACCCATATAAGATGGCGAACTTAATCGATAAATGTTGTGCCTGTCCTGACTGCTCCACCAACAGGCTGCTCTTCCATCTCTCCCCCTCTCCTGGGGCCTCCCTATTCCCTGAGACACAACAATATTGAAATTAGGCCAATTAACAACCCTGCATTGGCCTCTAAGTGTTCAAGTGAAAGGAAGAGTCGCACGTCTCTCACTTTAAATCTAAAGTTAGAAATGATTAAGCTTAGTGAGGAAGGCATGTTGAAAGCTGGGAAGGCCAAAAAGAACATCTCGATGTGTATAACTGAGTCACTCTGCTGTACAGCAGAGATTGGCACAGCATTGTAAATCAACTATACTTCAATTTTAAAAATATTTTTTTAATTTTTAAAAAATTAAAAAAAGAAAGCCTGGGGACTTTCCTGACGGTCCAGTGGTAAAGAATCCACCTTGCAATGCAGGGTACGTGGATTCCATCCCTGGTGAGGGAACTAAGATCCCACATGCCGTGGGGCAACTAAGCCTGCGTGCCACAACTATTGAGCTCATGCGCCTCAACTAGAGAGCCTGCGTGTCACCAACTACAGAGCCCACACGCCCTGGAGCCTGCGCACCACAACTAGAGAAGAGAAAACCTGCATACCACAACTAGAGAAAAGCCCGTGCACCGCAACGAAAGATCCCACATGCCTCAACAAAGATATCACATGCCGCAACTAAGACCCCATGCAGCCGAAATTAAAAAAATGAATAAATAAATAATAAATAAATCTTTAAAAAAGAAAGAAAGAAAGCCAGGATAGGCCAAAAGCTAGGCCTCTTGAGACAGTTAGCCAAGTTGCGAACGCACAGGAAAAGTATGGAAGGAAATTAAAAGTGCTACTCCAGTAAACACACGAATGATAAGAAAGTGAAACATCCTTATTGCTGATATGGAAAAAGTTTGAGTGGTCTGGATAGAAGAACAAACCAACCACAGCATTCCCTTAAGCCAAAGCCTATTCCAGAGCAAGGCCCTAACTCTTTTCAATTCTCTGAGGGCTGAGAGAGGCGAGGAAGCTGCAGAAGAAAAGTCTGAAACTAGCAGAGGTTGGTTCAGGAGGCTTAAGGAAAGAAGCCATCTCCGTAACATAAGAAAGCAACGTGAAGTAGTAAGTGCTGATGTCTAAGTTACAGAAAGTTATCTAGACGATCTAGCTTAGATAATTAATGAAGGTGACTACATTAAACAACAGATTTTCAATGTAGATGAAACAGCCTTATACTAGAAGATGCCATCCAGGACTTTCACAGCTAGAGAGGAGAAGTTAATGCCTGGCTTCAAAGCTTCAAAGGACAGGCTAACTTTGTTAGGGACTAATGCAGCTGGTGACTTTAAATTGAAGCCAATGTTCATTTGCCATTCCAAAAATCCTACCCCTTAAGAATTATGCTAAATCGACTCTGCCTGTGCTCTATAAATGGAACAAAAAAAAGCCTGGATGACAGCACATCTGCTGACAACATGGTTTAATCAATATTTTAAGCCCACTGCTGCGACTTACTGCTCAGAAAAAAAGGTTACTTTGAAAATATTACTGCTCATTGACAATGCACCTGGTCACGCAAGTGCTCTGATGGAGATGTACACGAGATTGCTTTTGCCTGCTAACACAACATCCATTCTGCATCCCGTGGATGAAGGAGTAATTCTGACTTTCAAGTCTTATTATTTAAGAAATTCATTTTGTAAGGCTACAGCTGCTGTAGACAGTGATTACTCTGATGGATCCAAGTAAAGTAAATGGAAAACCTTCTGGAAAAGGTTCATCATTCTATGTATCATTAGAACATTCACGATTCACTGGAAGAGGTCAAAATAACATTAACAGGCGTTTGGAGGAAGATGATTCCATCCCCTCATGGATGATTTCAAGGCTTCAGTGGAGGAAGTAACTGCAGATGTGGTAGAAATAGCAAGGGAACTAAAACTAGAAATGGACCCTGAAGATGTGACTGAATTGCTACAATCTCTTGATAAAACTTGAAATGATGAGGGCTTGCTTCTTATGGATGAGCAAAGAAAGTGATTTCTTGGGATGGAATCTACTCCTGGTGAAGATGTTGTGAAGATTGTTGGAAATGAAAACAAGAGATTTAGAATATTACATAAATTTAGTTGATAAAGCAGTGGTAGGGTTTGCGAGGATTGACTCCAATTTTGTAAAAAGTTCTACTATGGGTAAAATGCTATCAAATGATTACAGAAAGATCGTCTGTGAAAGGAAGGGCCAATCCCTGTGGCAAGCTTCATTGTTGTCTTATTTTAAGAAATTGCCACAGCGGCTCCAACCTTCAGCAACTATAAACCTGATCAGTCAGCAGCCATCAACAGTGAGACAAGAATCCACTCCACTAGCAAAAAGATTACTACTCACTAAAGGCTCACATGATGGTTAGCATTTTTTAGCAATAAAGTATTTTTTAAAATAAGGTATGTACATTAGTTTTTAAATATATGCTATTGTGCACAATAGATGGCATTATAGTATAAACATAACTTTTAAAAAATAAATTTATTTATTTTTATTTATTTATTTTTGTCTGCATTGGGTCTTCGTTGCCGCACGCGGGCTTTCTCTAGTTGTGGTGAGCGGGCGCTACTCTTCGTTGTGGTGCGCGGGCTTCTCATTGTCGTGGCTTCTTTTGTTGCGGAGCACGGGCTCTAGGCACGCAGGCTTCAGTAGTTGTGGCACGCAGGCTCAGTAGTTGTGGTTCACAGGCTTAGTTGCTCCGTGGCACGTGGGATCTTCCCGGACCAGGGCTCGAACCCGTGTCCCCTGCATTGGCAGGCAGATTCTTTTTCTTTTCTTTTAATTAATTAATTTATTAATTTTTGTCTGTGTTGGGTCTTCGTTGCGTGTGCACGCATTCTGTAGTTGTGGCGAGCATGGGCTACTCTTCGCTGTGGTGCAGGGGCTTCTCATTACAGGGGCTTCTCTTTGTTGCAGAGCGCGGGCTCTAGGCACGTGGGCTTCAGTAGTTGTGGCGCAGGAGCTTAGTTGCTCCACAGCATGTGGGATCTTCCTGGACCAGGGCTTAAACCCGTGCCCCCTGCATTGGCAGACAGATTCTTAACCACTGCGCCACCAGGGAAGCCCTAAACAGAACTTTTATATGCAGTGGGAAACCAAAAAATTTGTGTGACTTGCTTTATTGTGATATTCACTTTACTGCAGTCGTCTAGAACCATATCCATAATATCTCCAGTGTATGCCTATGTGTGTATATATCCTAACATCTAATATGAATATATATATATTTATCTAATATGAATATATGGATATATATTAGACTATATATATATTTGAAAATACATATGAGAATATATATTAATCTAAGATATATATATATATATATATATAAGGACATATATGTGTGTATAAATGTGTGTGTGTGTATATATATACATATATATATATATATATATATATATATATATATATATATATATATCTCTCCTAAAGCCAGAATCTTATTTAATGGAGAAACACTAAGACATTTCCACTAAAGTCAGGAACAAGGCAAGGATTATCACTATCTGCATAACTATATTGTGCTGGAAGTATTAGTCAGTGCAGTTAGGCAAGAGAAATCAATTAAAGGTATAAGAGTTGAAAAAGAAGAAAAAGAAAAAAATGACCTCTGTTTGCAGATGACATGATAGTACACTTGTTAAATTCTAGACAATCAATGCTAAAACTAAAACAACAAAATAATTCAGTAAGATAGCAGGATACTAAATTAATATGAAAAACGACAGCCTTAACTTATACAAATGATAACCAGTTAGAAGAGCTCATGAAAGAGAAAAATCTCATTGATAATTGTAATAAAAAAGATAAAAATACTTAGATATAAATTTAACAATAAATGTTCAAAACCTATGTGAAGGAAACTATAAAATATTCCTGACACAAAACTTGATCTGAACAAATTGAAAGATATCCATTCTCGGTTATGATGTGTCAACATTACCTATGTATCAGTTCTCCTTTAAGTTAATTTATGAATATAGTGCAATCCCAGTTTTAAAAATACCGAAAAGTTTTTTTTTAGAGCTAGGTAAGTACTAAAGTTTACATGAAAAAACAGAGACTTAAGAATATCTAGGATATTACTAAAAAGAGCTATTTGAAAGGGGGGGTGGATAAGCACAGCAAGATACAATTAAAATAGTGTAGTACTGGTATGTGAACAGACAGAAAGACCAATTGAATAAAACAGAAAACCTAGGCTCATGTGTACATTTAATATACTATAAAAGTGATATCGCAAACCACTGGAGCAAAGATTGACTGTTTAATAAATCCTGTTGGAGAAAAAAATGGAAATTCATTTCTTATACCATATATACATATAAACTCCAAATTGATCGGAGATCTAGCAGAAAGTTTGAATGAATTCCTCTTAACCCTGTGTTATGCTTTCTGGCTATGACTTAAAGTCCAGGTGCAATAAAGGAATGATGAGTTTTACCCCACAAAAAATTAAAATAAAAAACTTTTACATGGAAAAAAACCCCCAAGCACAGTAAAAAAAAGACATAAATTAGGAAAAAATATTCCAAGAAATATGCCAGATATAGGGCTAATATCCCTAATATATAAAGACATTTTTAATTGAGTAAAAAAAAAGATTTAAAAATTCCAGTAGAACATGAGCCAAAGACAGACAATCCACAAAAAAGATACAAAAATTGTCCCCACTCATAATAAGAGAAGTATACATTAAACTACACTGACATACCATTTCTCATTCATTACATTGGCAACAGTTCAGGTAAACTGACACTATCATATATTGCTGGTGGGAATGCAAAATGATACAACCTCTGTGGAAGACAATTTGACAATATGTAGTATATATGGATTTACCCTTTGACCTAGCAATCCTATCTTTAAAGATAGACCTCCTAAAATATAAAAACAGAAGGTTATTTATTGTAGCATTATTTATGATTGCACAATATTGGTTGCTACCTAAACATCCAAGCATCAGATTTTAAGTGAATAAACTATGGTACATCCACACCATGGAGTACTATTCAGCTGTAAAAAAAGAATGAAGAAGATCTCAATAAGTTGATGCAAAGCGATCTCCAGAAGATACTGTTAACTGAAAAAAACAAAATGCAAAACAGCATATGTAGTATGTTCACTCTGGAGGAAGAAAAGAGAAGTAAGAAAACATACATATATCTACTTACTGTTGCAAAAGAAACATAGGAAGGATACATCAGAAACAATAAAATTGTATACATAAAAAAAGGTGGCAGGAAAAAGTGTTCAAGAGATAGGGAAGAGGGACTTCCCTGGTGGCTCAGTGTTTGAGAATCCACCTGCTAATGCAGGGGACACGGGTTTGATCCCTGGTCTACGAAGATCCCACATGCCACGGAGCAACTAAGCCTGTGGGCCACAGCTACTGGGCCTGCGCTCTAGAGCCTGAATGCCACAACTACCGAGCCTGTGCGCCTAGAGTCCATGCTCCTCAATGAACAGTAGCCCCCGCTGGCCGCAACTAGAGAAAGCCTGCACTGCAACGAAGACCCACTGCAGCCAAACATAAACAAATAAAAAATAAATTACTTAAAAGAAAAAGAGAGATAGGGAGGAGAGTGATATTCCTCTGAATAGATCTTTTTGTATGGTTTATACTTTGGCAAGCATATTATTCTACATATTCCAAAAGTAAAATGAAATTATCAATAATGGAAGGAAAAATAAATGAAAACTGGAAATAGAAACAAATGAACTCAAGTGTATTTCAAATGACTAACTTAAAACCACTGAAGTGGGATGGGGTAGGGCGAGAGAAGTAATCCAAGTCATTTTTGCTCCTAGTACTTCGATTTTCAACCCTCGGTCTGGGGAAGAAAAACTACCTTTTTAGTAGACTTGCTTATGTAATTATGTGAATGTATAAATTCTGAAACTGTTTTATGGGTAATTACGTGAATGTAGCAATTCTGAAACTATTTTATGCAGGATTAGGCAAATAAGTAAATGTGCTGTGAGGAAACAAGGTTCTCACTGTTGAAGAAGGCAGACACAAATATGAAATGGGGAAGGCAACAAAGAACACTGTGGAATTCAATTGGAATTGTAAGTATCAACATTCATGATTTCTTAAATGAAAAAAAATATCTATTCCCCTCTCCCCCACTTCTGTCTACTGAGATGACCTGAAAGCAATAATACCCCAGTATCAATAAGCACTCTTAGTGCCAAGGTCTTAGCTTCTAAATACCATTCTCCAAGAAAAAAACAAAAGATATCAAGACTTTTGCAGAAATTGTTGATTCTAGGGTAGGAGTAATGAATGTACAGGACAAGTCTGGAAAATCTTGTTGTGCCACAAGATAAGGAAGTTCTCAATGTGTAGGTCAAAAGGAGCCAACCTGAAGCTGGCCAAATCTCAGATAATCTGAGCATCAAAATAAATAAGGGTGGGAGAGAAGAGGCAAATCTCCCATGCAGAAGAATTCCAAACAAATTATATAAATACCCTAATGAAGGGAGAGCACTCCAGAAATGTGTGCTGGGCACAGTGACTTCCTTCCAAGGAGTACAGAATGGAAGGGGGGGGGGGGAAGAGTAACTTTACAGTGGAAAAACCTGATAAACACGACTTTAATGATCAAGTGCAACATAAACAATCATAAATTATGTTGGTAGCATGTACACTTGTTACAATGTGATGAAAACGACATTTTACCTCTGCGGTCTTCCCCTCAAAAACCCATAACCCCAGTCTAATCATGAGAAAAGCATATATAAATTCCAACAGAAGAGCATCCCACATGGTACCTGACCAGTTTTCCTCAAAATTGCCAAAGTCATCAAAACCAAGTAGAGCCTGAGGAACTATCACAGCCAAGAGGAGCCTAAGGAGGAATGACAACTCCATATAATATTGTATCCTGGATGGAATCCTGGAACAGAAAGGACATTAGGTAAAAAGTAAGGAAATCTGAAAAACTATGGACTGTACTTAATATTACTGTATCAATATTGGTTCATTAATTGTAACAATGTACCATAATACTGTAAGAGGTTAATAATAGGGGAAACTGTATGTGGGGTGAAGGGGATACATGGGAACTCCGTACTATCTACTCAATTTTTCTCTGAACCTAAAACTGTCCTAAAAATAGTCTATTAATAAACAAGCAAATAAATAAGAACAGCAATGGATTATAACGTCTTGAACAAAAAAGAATTCAAAAATTCATACTGATACTAAATAAGTAAGAAGGGCTTTATAGTAGCATCAGGACTAATAAATGGGGAGGGCTTGAAGGAGTTAGGGGGAAAAAAATCAACATTTTGTAACTATCATTGCAAAGACCAATTGCAGTAAGAATCATCAATGGAGGCAAAACCTTAAGGTAGAGTTTGATTAGGAACAAGACATTTGCTTGGTCTCAAAGTATCTTTTCACAGATTGCTTATGAGTTGCAAGGGGGAAAACAAACAGCAGAGAAACTGGACAACACCTTGATCCGGTGATAAAAATGAATATCACCTTATAATGGACAGACAGACATCCTGTGCCTCCGGATGTAATATCCCGAGGAAGGACACAATTTCACTTATGTTGTTGTTTCCACCGATGATGCATAATTTGAATCTAATCACGAGGAATGATCAAATAAAGGTCGATGAGAGAAATTGTGTTTGAGGACGAGTCTTTCACTGTAAGGGGATGGATTGCTTTTGGTGAGCCCTCTTGGTCATAAGGCTGTTAAGTAATCAAATGTAAATATTCCAGACTGTGGTTTTAACTATTATATTTATAAATTAAAACGCTATCGCAACGGGTTTATTTAAATACGTATGAAGAGATTAGCAGTTTCCCTTTCTGGGACAGGAAAGAACGCATGTGAAGGAGCGGGTCTAGAGAGAGTGGGAAGGTGGTGCGAAGAGGGAAGGGACCCCGAACTGAGGATTGCCAGTTGTTCGGTTTGTAGTTATTTCTCATTTAACAAACACTTACAAAGCACTTATTTTTACCAAGCGCTGTTCTATAGAAGCGCTTTTCACAAATCGACTTTTTTAATGGGAAAGCTCAGTAAGTGGTCTTTCCTTCCCGAAACAAAACAAAAGACAGCTGTGACAAGAAGTGATTTTTCTCATAAGTACTTTTATCTGTTATCAAGGCTCTGCTGCAGCGATTCTCTTCTGCGACAGAAAAACCTGAGCCTGCAATTACTGACTGGCATTTCATAGAAACGTCGGCAACCCTAGTTGACGAGACCAAATGTTAACTCCCCTTTAAAAAGACTTTGTCTCCCAAAAAGCCTTAAAAGCATGCACTGAGAGCCGCTTATGTCTCTATTTGCGGAGCCAGGCACTCACAGTCTCTCTTCCTTCAGGGGTGGCCCTAAAAAGCAGGTCGCCACCTTTCTTAGCCGAAGTTGCTATTTCTAAACAACCTCCCGGCGCCAACCTAAGAACTAGTTCCGGTCTACGTTTATGGCCCTTAGCGCGTATGTCAAGCAATGGATTCTGGGAGAGGCTGAAGTTTCCAGGCCGGGTGTGAAAGCTGGACTTCAATTCCCACAATGCCTGGCGAGAATCCGTAATTCCTGCCGGGGCAACCGTGAGGTGGCCGCCATCTTGCGTACGGAGGGCAGGCTTGTTGCTCCGCTCCTGAGTGCCGGGCTTTTAGTCCCTCCCGGTCTCTGCTTTGGGCAGTGTCTCAGTGCTTCCTTCACCTTCTTTATTGAGAGGTAAAGGTCAATGCAGAACTGTGGTGTAAGGTGAGTAGACATCCCATTTTCGGCGAGGTGGGGTTGTGGTGTTGACGTTTTCCGGTTTCTTCCTTCTTCCATTAGCGAGTTGGGTTCTCCCCCTGCGCTTGCCTGAACCTTTTCGTTTAGCCGTAAACGTAGAAGCCGGGAGTAAACCTTTCGGCCTCGGAGCTCTTTGGAATTCCTAGACAGAACCTGAACGTGTCTCCGTTGGGATAGAGAAATTGGGTGACGCTCTTTTGCCCGGGCTGCCCTCTTTGGAGGTCGGGAGGCCTTAGGGTTCAGGTCGTGTATAGGCCTCTCTCTCTTAATGCAACCTCCTTTCTCTTCCTTGGGACTTTTCTGCCGTTTCTAATGAGGAAATGAGAAGGTGAGAAGCGGCCTGGGACGGGGCTGTTTCCGGGAGGACGGCGTTCTCTCCAGGTGTATCTTCCTTCAGCCTCTCTAGGGTCTACCTGTGTCATTCTGGTTCGTCGCTTTGCCCTTTCCTTTTGCTCTCATGTTCGACAAGGGAAGACCAGAGAGCGGGCGGAATGAAGTGTTGACTAACACAGGCTTTTGAATTGTACTCTTGAGGGTCCCCCAAAAAATTTCAAGGGAAGCAGAATTTATCTTCGAGATAGACAAACCATCTGGAAAAGATGAGGGCTTTGGTTTGGGGAGTTGTCAGATTTATTTTTTAAACATAATATGACATATTTCCGTCATTCTCAGTACAACAGAAATTATTATTTTTTTCTTTAAAATTAACGTAATACACCCACTTGGAAACCACTTTTACACTACTCGTAAGAGTAGGACCCATAAAGACTGACATTGGAGTTAATTTGACGTTTGATTGCTAATGAGATGTGGTTGTCTGAGGTTTGCTTAAGGACCTAGTGATTTTAAACAGGAAGACGTTTATGATGCTATTTATCACAACCAGTTTGGATATGTGTCGCTTTGGTTGGCAGACTTACTCTCCCTTTTTTATTTTTTTAATTTATTTTTTATTATAAATTATTTATTTATGTTTGGCTGCGTTGGGTCTTTGTTGCTGCGCTAGGGCTTTCTCTAGTTGTGGCGAGCGGGGGCTACTCTTTCTTGCGGTGCGCGGGCTTCTCATTGCGGTGGCTTCTCTTGTTGCGGAGCACGGGCTCTAGGCGCGCGGGCTTCAGTAGTTGTGGCGCAGGGGCTTATGGCGCAGGGGCTTAGTTGCTCCGCGGCATGTGGGATCTTCCCGGACCAGGGCTCGAACCCGTGTCCCCTGCATTGGCAGGTGGATTCTTAACCACTGCGCCACCAGGGAAGTCCTTACTCTTCCTTTTAATATACAATTGTATGTCTATATCATCAAAATATATATTACTGATTCAGCTTTCCGAGCTTGCTTAAATTCTTGCTTACATCCTCTAAATTCAGAAATACATCATTTAGATTAAAGATGAGATATATCTTTTTTAAAAAGAGAATGTTTATTTACCTTCAGTGAGACCCTTTCTTTAAATCATAATGTCATAACAATAGTAAGTGGCTATAAAATTACAATTTTATAATTTTTGCATTTTGGGAAAATGTTATTAAATGCTTATATCAAATTAAGTTTATTTCCTGTTGTTTCTGAGGAAACTTTTGTTTAGATTTTTTTAAATATTAGCTGTTAATTCTGTGATTTATTTGCTCCTCAGATGCCTTATGGTGAAATTGAAGCTAAATCCATGGGACATGGGGAACAACTAATAAGTGAACCATGCTATAAGAAATTGAAGTCTACTGAAGAGGCATATGTTTTCCCCCATCATGGTAATGCTAATTTTCAGAGAAAGCAAGAGAAAACTGGAAATGATTGGGTCCCTGTGACCATCACTGATGTCAGAAGACATAGGTATCCTCAGGAGGACAAAACCAAAACTACAAATTTGCTGAAACCTGTGCATGATGAGATACTTGGTAATAGGCCAGATGTTATTAATTCTGTTGATTCACAAGTTTTACGGGCTACACGTCCTCCATTGGTATCCACAGATGATGAGATATATAGCACAAGTAAAGCATTTATAGGACCCATTTACAAACCCCATGAGAAAAAGAAATGTAATGAAAGGAGGAATCAAGGCGGCACTATCAGTGGTATAGATTGGAAAGGAGAACGAGAAGAGAAACAGAAATTTAATTCTAAAAAATCAGAGATTGACAATGAATTATTCCAGTTTTACAAAGAAATTGAAGAGCTTGAAAATGAAAAAGGTGATTCAGAAAGCAGTTGTAAGGAACGTGAACCCTCTGAGGAACAATTCATTCCATATTATCAGGGCCATAATAATCTGTTAAAGTCTGAAGAAGAAAAGAAAAGAGATCTTACCAGTGCCCTTCAGTCATATTGGGGTTATCAGCAGGGTTATCAGCAGTGTGTTCGGAATGAGCCAGGTAAATATCCTTATAATGGACAAGTAATACCTACCTTTTGTGGCAATTCATTTACTTCCTTCAGGCCTGAGTGGCAATCAATGCGTTCTTTTATAGTACCACAAGACCCTCATCTTCCCAGTTTTAACTATCACTTAAATATTCAAAGATTCAACGTTCCACCAAATCCATCATCAAATATTTTCCATGCCCAAGATGGCTTTCAGATGCAAAATGGATATTATGTAAATAGTTGTCATGTTAACTGGAATTGTTTGACTTTTGATCAGAACAATGAATATACTGACCGTAGTGACATTACCAGTAGTGACCATCCCTCTAGAAATGGCTACACTGTGCAAGATGAATATGCGAATAATGGTTTCTATGAAACCAGTGAAGGATGCTGGAAAGATCCTTCTGTGGACAAGCATAATGGAACTGACAGGTTTATGAACCAGCATTTTCACGAGGAAAAGTTAAATAAATTGCAGAAGTTACTTATTCTTTTAAGAGGTTTGCCTGGTTCTGGGAAAACAACATTGTCTCGGTAAGTAAAGGATACCAAGTGAATACTTGGTAATTTATTACTTAAAAATCATAAATGATAGTTGTAATCAGTGGCAAATGCTTTTATGTTTCTAGTAAAAAATCTTTAATTTGTTATACTTGAGAATGGCATCTGATGGTAAATATTTTAGAAGATGTTTTCTGATAGAGGAAAGGATAATTGGCATATATATTTATGTTAAGATTCTGCTAAGGGCTTTAAGTATAGATTCACCATGTAAAATTAGGACGATGACGAAAGCAAATGCTATTTGAGAACTGTGCTGGCCTTCCCTTTTAAGTCAGCTATTCAGGAGGAGTTGAATTCATGGGTAGAAGACTTGGGCTTTGGCTCAGTTATTTCACTTAGTGACCTTGGACAGGTTTCGCTGTTAATAAAATGAGTAATGCTTATTTTTCTGGAATTATTGTGAGAAGCAAATGAGATAACCCAAGGAAGGGAATTTTGAGTGTGTCTTAAGAACTGTGCTGTGTTCATACCATTATTGACAGAGAGAACCTTTTTTGGTTTCTTTAAGGAGTTTGAAATGAGCAATATCTGAATTAATGGAGTTAGAACTGATGATGTCTTATCGTGTGCCAAAATGTTTAAAATTCCTGTTTTTGTTTACATTTTAAAAACAGAATATTGATGCATTCCAGTACATTTGTGCAGTTGTGAAAAATAGCACAAAGAAAAACAATATAAATTCTTTGTAGTTTATGTAGGATGATTCAAGATTTATGCTAGATAAGGAGAAAAAGAAAATTTATTTGATGTCTTTGGGTGAGGATAAAAAAGTCCAAGGAACCATTTTGTAAATGTTTTATATTTATTTGCAAGACACTCTGAACCACCTAAACAAAATTTCTTCAGAAGCAGGAAATTGGAGAAAGATTAAATTATGATGCAGACATTTCAAGCTAGATTGTAAGCTGTGATTTTGTAAATGAATTTGAATTTAAGTCTATGTATTTTGATTCCTTTGCAGTGAAGATTTTGTAGAGAAAATGAAATTTCAGTGCTTCTTTAGATAGAATAGAAATTAAGAGTGAAGTTGTCTTACAAGCATGGGCATTCTTCTAGATATAGAATATAATATCAGAGAAAAGAAAAGTTGAAATTTGGAAATTGGATGAAGAGATCTCCTAGCGAGGGCTTCTGGTACAGAATAAATGTGAGAAAGAATGATTAGGTTTGGAACAACGTATTGGAGTATGTTGAAACTGAAAGTGAATAAAGTGTGGTGGTAATTCAGAAAAATTTCAAGGAGACATAATTGTAGTGGGAGATGACAGAGGTGATTATATATAATATGTATATTTATTTGAGGAATTAGGTATAATAAGAATGGAAGTTACAGTCGCAAATACCATTTATGTTATCATTTACAACTTAGAGAGTACTTCCATATGTAACAGTGTTGTGAGATGAATTATAGTCTTTTCATTTTTTTTTTTTTTTTTAATATATATTTTTTTAATTTTATTTATTTATTTATTTATTTATGGCTGTGTTGGGTCTTCGTTTCTGTGCGAGGGCTTTCTCTAGTTGCGGCAAGTGGGGGCCACTCTTCATTGCGGTGCGCAGGCCTCTCACTATCGTGGCCTCTCCCGTTGCGGAGCACAGGCTCCAGATGCGCAGGCTCAGCAATTGTGGCTCACGGGCTTAGTCGCTCCGCGGCATGTGGGATCTTCCCAGACCAGGGCTCGAACCCGTGTCCCCTGCATTGGCAGGCAGATTCTCAACCACTGCGCCACCAGGGAAGCCCTCTTTTCATTTTTTAGAAGGAGTACAGGCTATTAAAAAGAATGAGTTCAGGTTAAAGGGCTTGGGAGAAGTTACAAAAACTGATAAGAGATCAAACTGGGGATGTAAATGGTAGTGTGTTTCTTACCTAATCCTTCACTTTAATATTTATCACATGTGTAGCCCTATACCTGACTCCTGACTTTGAGTAGCTTGGTTAAAGAAGCAGGAGTCTCTCTTTAGGTCAGTACTTTTTTTGAATGAAGTAGAAATGGTTGTTTGGGATTGGATATAAAGCCACATATTCTCTAGTGACGAATGGTTTCGTGTAGGATTTAGCTTTCCAAGTGAGCTTTGAAAAAAGGAATAAAGATTTGGAGGATCAGAGTTGAACTGATTTGGGGCGTTAAAAGATAACGTTAAAAGATAACGTTGTTTAGTATTGCTATGTGGTAATGAGTTATAGGGGGTTAGATAAATTTCACATTCTTTTGGGATAGTATTTAAGTCCCTTTCTTCCTTAATTTAGTCCTTACCTATCTTCATATCCTTCTGCGCTTGGACTAGTACCCTGCCGTCCACTGCAGGAGACATAATACTTGTCCGTTCATTGTTCTCAGGATTCTACTTATTCAGAGGTTCTCTTAAATGCCTCCACTTTTGAGGTTTTGGTTTCTCATCTCACCCCTCAGTAATCCTCCTTCTGAACTCATGTAGGATTTGCCTTTACCACTCTGAGCATGTAGCATAAGCTACACAAGACAGCATTATTTTTTTATTTATTGATAGCTGGACCAGGGGGGTATGCAAGGCCACTCAGTACGTCAGGAGGTAAAGGGTTCATGAAGTGTCAGTTTTACTCAGAATTATTTGGGAAAATATTTTTTTTAAAAATTTATTTATTTTTGGCTGCTTTGGGGCTTCGTTGCTGCACGTGGGCTTTTCTCTAGTTGGCGGCGAGTGGGGGCTACTCTTCGTTGCGGTGTGCAAGCTTCTCATTGTCGTGGCTTCTCTGGTTGCAGAGCATGGGCTCTAGGCACGCGGGCTTCAGTAGTTGTGGCACGCGGGCTCAGTAGTTTTGGCTCGCGGGCTCTAGAGCACAGGCTCAGTAGTTGTGGCGCACGGGCTTAGCTGCTCCGTGGCATGTGGGATGTTCCTGGACCAGGGCTTGAACCCGTGTCTCCTGCATTGGCAGGCAGATTCTTAACCACTGCACCACCAGGGAAGCCAATCACTTCTATTTTTAAATGTACATGATATATTACAAAAATATATATGGTTCTTAGAAATTAAAAAAATAAAATATGAAAATTAACTCTGTAGTAGACCATTTGGGGGAATAGGGTTCTCAAAATGAGGTTTAAAGAATATGATTCACTTGTTCTTACTTAAGTGAAAGTTATAAGCACAGAGTGCATTAGTTTTCTATGGCTGTGTAACAAATTGCCTTAAAGCTGAGTTGTTAAAGCAACAAACATTTATTGTCTCACAGTTTCTGAAGGACAGGAATCTGGGTGCCTCTGGTTCAAGGTCTCTAACAATGCTATGATTAAGATGTTGGCTAGGGCTGTGTTTTGGACTGAAAGCTTGTCTTGGGGAGGATCTGCATGGAATATCTCTCACAAGTCTTGTTGGCAAGACTCAGTCCTTGTGAGCTGTTGGATTGAAGGCCTCAGTTCCTTGCTGTCTGTAGGCTGGAGAGTCCCTTCAGTTCTTTGCTACTTGGGCCTCTCCACATTCACAATGTGAAGAGAGAAAGTGAGCCACTTCCTGCCCCCCCCATAATCTAATCTTAGAAATGAAATTCCATATCCTGTTAGTTGGAAGCTAGTTGCTGACTCAAACCCACACTCAAGGAGAGGGGATTATATAAGAGCGTGAATTCCAGGAGGCAGGGATCTTGTAAGCCATTGGTTTTGGCTCTCCCATCACTTTTTATGTAATTCTGGTGGCCTGATTTCTGAAATTATTTGCTTTTCTGCATTTAATACCATATTGGCAAGGTTGTTGTGAGAATTCGATGCGGTCATAGATGTATATATGTAAGATGATTGGCACATACTAGGTCCTCAAAAAAGATAGCGATTTTGAAAAAATACAAATCAAGTGGCCAGTGGGACCACATCTGAATTTTTTATTAGATACTTGATTTTTCAAAGTTGTAAATTTTGATGTTCTGAGAATCCATTTTAGTACCTGTCTTGTGAGGGTTCTGATAGAATCTGACTATAAGAATTTTGAAAATACTAATATTCTTAAATAATTTATTTTTGGTTCAAATGGTTGGTATGATATCAGATATATCTAGATTGATACAGGTATATTGGAGATAATTCAGGGAATTTTGAAAAGATGTGTGAGCAGTCTGGGAGGAAAAAGTCTCTCCAAGCTAAAATTACTTGCTTTAATTATGATTTATATATTTAAGATATTCTTCATTGAGATTTACTCATGTTTGATGTTGACTTGGTTTAATGATGTAAATTGATTTACTATCCCTTCCCTCCCCACTTTTTTTTTTATTTGGAAGAGGTTAAACATTTCTTGGATACAAAAGCTCCTGTGCTCTTGTAGTATGTTATTATTAACATCTGAAAGATCACCTAATAAAGTTATAGAACAGGAGAAAAAAGAAAAGAAACATAAGGTATTTAGGAAAGATGGTATCAGGTTTCTGGTATTGTTGAGTGTAACTAGGTATCATATGGTTGATGATGATCAAGATCTTTTTAGGTGATTGAGCTTCAGTTTGGAATACTAATATTGTGGCATTTTTATATTCTGGGTTATCTCTTATAAGCAGTAAGATGCCAAATGTGTTAGATGGTATATTTTGGGAAAATTATGGCTGCTTAAAAAAGAAATCCAACTCCAGCCTCCCAAACAAGCAAACAAATAATTTAAACCATTTACTTTAATTTGGTTTATTTGAAGTAATTTGAACTATAATTCTATGAGTGAAAATGTATATTAAATTTTTAAACTTTTATATATGTGATTTTATTTTTATTGTAAAATATATACAATTTTATTATAACCTGAGGAAAGGAGAGATGTTTGTTATCTTAATAGTTGAAATCCTTCCTATTACTTTTTATTAGGAAGTATTCTTGAATCATCCCAGGACAGTATCATCCCTTCTACCACCTTCTACTCCCTTCCCCATCTCAAAAAGAAATTATATTGGGCTGGCCAAAAAGTTCGTTCGGGTTTTTTCCATAACATCTTATGGAAAAACCCCAACGAACTTTTTGGCCAGCCCCAATAGAATGATATCCAATTGCCTAATGGTTGAGGGAGGGAAGATAAATAACAAAATATTTTTGTTATTGTTGGATCCAAATTATTCTTACTGTCTTTTCTGTTTTCTCAGCACACCTCCAGTCTCTTTCATGAGTCACTGGTTCTGGGAACTCCCTGACACTCTGAACACTTGTCAGTCTCTCTGTGCTTAGGAATTAAAGATGGTATCATATTGTGAGAACAAAGCTTGATTACCACTGCCTTGTTCTTAGAGTGTATTCTTTAGCATTTAGTAATTAATTTCATTTAGTAATTTAATCTCTTAAAAATTTTAAATTTGATTTTACTCTGGAGGATCATAGGTTGTTTCACAGCGTTAAACCTCAAGTTCTTTCAGGTCATAGATGTTTGTGCTTCATAGGAATGAGTTTATCAAAGCTGTCTTCAGTCAAATATAGTTTTCCTCAGGTAAATTGCTTGCTTATTAGGCTTACTTGTCTTTTAGGTTACCTGTTGCACTAAATTTAGGCAATTTTAGACACCAAATACAAATTCACTAAAGTTAAATCATGGATAATAGTTGACATCATTTTGGGATTGAAGAGTGTTTTTAAAAGTTGCAATACAAAAGCCACTTTAAAAAGTTTTTATTACTGGCTATTACTGTGTAGATTTAAGTGTGAAGTGATGTTTGAAATCTGAAAGCTTTTTTAAGGTTCAGCTCCTGTGCTAGTCTATCTGCAATATACTTGTAAGTATGTACCAGAAATTCATTTAATAACCTTTGTGGCTTATTTCTGATGGTTATAGATTTTATATTGTAAATGGCACCTTTATGATTTCTTTTATTAACAGAATTCTGCTTGGTCAGAGTCGTGATGGCATTGTGTTCAGCACTGATGACTATTTTCACCATCAAGATGGGTACAGGTATAATGTTAATCAACTTGGTGATGCCCATGACTGGAACCAGAACAGAGGTTTGTTTTGGGCCAAGTCTCCCGGGATAGAATATTTGACTAGGAGTCAGAATACCTGAATTTTTATTCTCAACTTTTTACTTTTACCAGCTGGATGACTTTGACAAGCCATTGAAAGAGCTTTGAGACCCAGTTTTTCATCTATTAGAAGCAGTGATTATTATACTTGCCCTACTTGATTGAGGTTGTGAAAATCAGAGAATGTGGTTAGAATATTTTTTAAACTGTAGATAGTGTACATAAGCTGGTACAACAGAGGTATAGGATATTTTGATAGACTTTATTTTATGCCTCATGAAAAAATTCAGAAAACTCTTGATACTTTTGTTACATATTCCCAAAAGTTATTTCCTTGAGTAATGCTAATGTTTTCTAAGGCTTAATATTAATGCCCATGAATATTAAAAGTTTTTTTCATTGATGTCACTCTACAAAAAATTCACTTAATACATTTTTTAGAGGTACATGGGTCACTTTCTTTTCATTTCAGAATAGTAGTTCTTTCCTAACCTTGGCTGCACATTTGAATCACTTGGGGACCTTTTAAAAAAACTTATGCCTGAGTCTTAGCCTCAGAGATTCTGGTTTAGTTGATTTGGAGTGGATCTAAACATCGGTATTTTTTTGAAAGTTATCCATATATTCTAATGTTGCAGTCAGGATTGAAAACTATTGATCTAGAACTATGTAAGTACATGCTTATACTAAAATCTAATTTCTTTTTTTAAAGAAATTAAAAATGCATTGATGATGAAACATTATTTAAACCTAGAGTAGAGAGATTACATTGTAGCCCACACACCCATCACTCAGAATTATTATCACTTATCAAGATATTGCTATATTGGCTTAAACCCTTTTGCTTTCCCTCCCCCCTCCTTTTTTAATTTGCTGAAGTATTTTTTTAAAACGAATTCTAGACATCATACTTCATACATTTCAAGTAAATCTTCTTACTTAATTGCAGTGCCATTATCACACCTAAAAAACAAAACCAAACCCATTTCCTTGACATCATGTAATATAGTCTGTAATCAGATTTCCCCTATTGTCTTAAATATTTCTTTACAGTTGTTTTAATCAGGATCTAAACAAGGTCTTTGTAGTACATTTGGCTTTATGATTCTTTTAATTAAGTTACTCTATAGCAGTTTTCCCTCTTTTTGCCCTCGTACCATTAACTTATTGCAGAAACTTGGTTGGTGGTTCTGTAGAGTGTCCCATAGCCTATAGTTGTCGGTTTGCTTCCTTGTGGTAATCATTTAACTTGTAGGATTTATTAGGTTCAACCTGTTTTTTTTTTTTTTTTTGGAAGTAAATGGTTGTCCCATTTTTAGTGATGGTAAGATCAGTAGCTTCAAAGGGACAGCCTAATCCCTGTTTTATTCAACAATGAATTGTTTCCTTAATCAGTTATTTCATTAAAGGTTGCAAAATGGTGATTTTCTAGGACTTTCATTCCTTCTGTGTTTAGTAGCTAGAATTCTTCTGTAATGAAGAACTTCCTCTTACCTAGAACTAGCAACTAAGGTTACCCTAAAGTACAGTATGTACAGGAAAAACAGGATAAATGCTTTTCTTTTTTAATTGTCAATTTTCAGAGTAAGGAATTTCATTGAGGATGTTTTTGAGTAAAAAGTTTAAATGTTAGATAAGTTTGATTATAAGATTATTTCCTAGTATTGGTTCTAGGATTTCTCCAAATATATTAGAGAATAGCATAAATTTAAAGAGAGTAGCATAATATTTTAAAATATTAATGCTTTTTGATTTTTTAAAATGCTGCAGTGTTACTGCCCAAATCAAATAATGATGATGTTACAATTCCAAAAAATGCTTGTAGTTATTGGCCCAGAGTTAAGGGGAGTAGAAGTAGGTGATAAGTGGAATGAGCCAGTATACCTTTGGTGAACTGGGAAATTTGTTTCTGTGAAACGTTTTTTTCTTTTTGCAATACTAGTTTAGAATATTTCATTAAAGTGTTCGTGCCATGTGAATTCTACTTGCCGAACATATTGGTGTGTAGATAAACTACTGGTTTTATTAGTATAATAAATATGGGCTTTTTCAAGGTAATTTTTAACCTTTTTCAAAGCAATGATAACTAGCAGTCATTAGACATTTTGAAAATTACGAGCATTACATTTAATTTAGGGCAAAATTTCTCTTTTCTACAAACATTTATTGAATACTTGTAAGTGCCGGGCATTATTCTGGGAATATGTATCTGCCTCATGTTTATTAGAAGAATCTAAATTGATCTTTAACCGCTTATAAGTTAAAAATATCTCCAAGATGTCATTATTCTCTTTCTTAGAGTATGGTGGTTAATTTGTTTAAGAAAATGACTCTCTTTGAGTAGTCAAACATTGTTTACCTAGGCGTTCTATTCTCCTGGAGTACACTGGAATGTGGTATTGGATGATGATTATTCATGGAAAGAGAATAATCTTCCCATTCCTGCAAATCAGAGATTTATTTGGTTAATAAGCTCCTTTTGTAGGACATAACTCCTTGGAGGTGTAAGCCTGTCAGAGATTAGGAAAATTAATACTTTTTTTAAAAATGGAAGTTTTGATCATTGTTTGGGGATGGAGCAGTGGGAGTTGATAGCATCTTGGTATCCTATTTATGACTTAGATTCTAAATTTAGTATTTAGAGACATCTTCTCTGAAATATATATTCCACCATAGTCATTGCCGCTTAACTAACCTTTAGAATTCTGTCTGCCCTTAGACATTTATATAAGTGTTTTCATTGTGTAGAACTTAGTGGTTTGAATTCTAAATCCCAGCAGAACTTACATATCATTGCATTTTGCCTCAGCCTTTTAAATTTTATAGTGGGTTCTTAATTATCTTGCCTGTTTACACTTGAGAGGTACACACATTCCTGCCATTATGAGTGGCTCACTGTGGCAGTAATTCTCACCTTATGTGGGAAGAGATGGCATAGGGAGAGGGAGATATAGTTTGGAACAGTTCCATTCTAGCTCAACTCCCAATTTCAGAATCATAGTCCTAAGAAATATCCAGTCAGTTGAACTGTGGTATTTAGCTACTTGGTATATAAGTAATGATAAATCCATAGTACTTTTAAGTCTGTCTTACTTCAAAAGCATTATTTGTAATTATAGAACATTGGAAAATAAAGATAAGCATAAAATGCATATATTCCCACCACCTATAGAAGACAACTTTTGGTGTCTTAGTAACTCTTCCCACACCTTTATATTTTAACCAAAATGAGATCAGACTTACATGTTATCTTATAAATTGCCATTTTCTTTTAACAGTCTCCATCTTCCCATGTCAATAAATGTTTTCCTCTTTTCATACTCAGACCATATTCAAATGTAACTTGTTCCTACATTTTCTGTAAATGAAAGCTCTAGACTGAAGTCTTTATTAGCTGTTAAGGTCAACAAAATATTTACCCCAAAATGTCCTTTACAGCTAGTTTGTCAAAACCAGCATCTGGTCTGGAGAATATACATTGCATGTGTTTATGTCTCTTTATTCCATTTAATATAGCAGAGTCCTTTTATTTTCATGGCTCTAACTCAAAAGATGTCACAGTTTTGGTTTTAAGTACAGGGATGTAGGAAATTTCTTAATGAATGTTTAAATTTTATTTTGTGTATTTTTATCTAATAGTTCTGTTTTTTGCTTTTGTTTTTTAAATTTATTTTTTATTTCAGCAAAACAAGCTATCAATCAGGGGAGATCTCCAGTTATTATAGACAACACTAATACACAAGCTTGGGAAATGAAACCATATGTGGAAATGGTAAATATGAGATATGAGAGAGTTTTTATATTATCAATTTTTTCATATTCTGAAATTTTGGTTACATTGACCTTTATTATTAAAATACTTGTCCTTGTTCTCTAAAGAGGCGTGTTCATTTGCTTAGTTTTTTAAAAATTGGGAATGGTGCTTATTAAGCAATATGTTTATCTTGTTAGTTTTGCCTGGACTTGAGGATAGTAATTGGAATTTGTCCATTAAGTGGTCTTAGAATTTTTATAAACTGTATTATTTTAAAAGTAAAACTTTTCTTGGTTGAGCAAATTTAGAAGTATTGTCTAAGTGAAATTTATATCTGTCTGCCATCTTTTTACTTTAAGACATATTCCCTGGGTTTTTGTTTTCTTCCTTTCTTTTGTGTAGGCCATAGGAAAAGGATACAGAGTAGAGTTTCATGAACCTGAAACTTGGTGGAAATTTGATCCTGAAGAATTAGAAAAGTAAGGCACTCAAAAAATTTGTAATCCCTTACCTTTTTTTTTCTTTTTTTTCTCCTTTACATGGTCAATTTCTTTACTAGCTTTTGCTTGTTATATCTTTGGTACCTGTGAATAGGGGCTACTACTACTCACTTTCTGTTAAGAGGAACATTGACTTAAATGCAAGGTGTTTGAGGATCTTTGCACTGTTAAATTTCATTAAATGTCCCTTGTTAAGTGTGTTTGTTGTTTTTTCTTATGTGAATTTCTGCATTGTTTCCCAATTTGTTGAATGCTAATGGAGATGCAGAAAACTGAGAGAAAAGTTAGGACTTTTCCCTCTGCTTTTTAGCTAGGCCCCTTCTCTGCATTGCCTTTCCAACTTCATCTCCTTCCCATTTTAGATCCCATCACCCTTTCACCTGGTGCTTTTATCTCTCCCCTTTTCCCATCTTTACTGCTACAGATCCGTTATCCCATACCCAAGATTCTGGGAATCAATGTGTTTTGGAATTCAGATTTTTATTTTTTTATTTTTTTTAATTTTAGAAAGGAAGTATATAGTGCATATACCTAATTGTAACACTCCTAGCAGAGTTTGGGGCAGCATGGTATAATCAGACATCTTAATATTTCTGCAGCAGATCACGAATGGTCAGTCTAAGTAGAAAGGAAAGATTCTACATTGTTTAATGTTATTTCTGAGTAGATCATGCTGCCAAATGAGTACAGGCGTGGTTAGACTTTGCTGCTACATGAGTCAACAGAAAACTGAATTTTCAGAGCATTTTAGATTTCAGGATTTGTGGTGAGAGATTGTGGACTTGTATTACATTCAACCCTGCTCTTCCATTTGTCTTTACCTTCATCCCTTTCCCCTAGTTTTCCTGACCATGACTCGTTTTTCTTTCTTCATTTTCATCGGGACACAACCCCCTTTTGGTAACAACTTTAAGATGTAATTCACATACCTTACAATTTACCCATTAAAAGTGTACAATTCAGTGGTTTTCAGTATATTCACAGAGTTGTATGACCATCACCTCTCTTTTTAAAACCATTTTTTCCTCCCACCTCAGTTTGCCCTCTTCTAGCTTAAAACTGTTATTCTGTGTATGGTGTTCAACTAATTTAATTCTTGCCCCTTGCCTTTCATTCCTTTTGTACCTTTGAATTTTTATTCCTTTGGTTACCTTTCTTTCCCTTTCTGACTTGCATGCCAAATCAAATTTATGAAGAGTTAAACTGATAAATATTATTAATATCTGGTATTGTTTACCTGCCTCTGTGTATATTGCACCTCAGGTAGAAGAGAGAGTTTAAAAACTAAAGATATTTGGGTTATGCTGAATAAATGAATTAATGAAATTGTTACACAGTTAGGCTTTATTTACATTTGAGACTGTTGAAATGTATTACAATTCTTAATATAAATTAACTTTACAAAATAAAGTAAGTTTAACTGATATCTAGTATAGTTTGACAGATTTTTTTTGTAAAGAATTGATTGAATCATCAATTTTGACTTCTTGTGGATTTCTATAGCTTGGCCAATTTCAACCTTGACCTCAGATCTCTCTTTTTTTCTCTCTTTTTTATTTTTCGATCTTCTATTTTTTCTCTCTCTTGGTTTCTCTTCTCATCTTTAACCTAAACATCAGTAGTTTTGAAAACTAAACATTTCTTTTATGTCTTTTTTCTGGAAAAATGAGTTAGTTTTAGTAAATCTAGAACTATAACATTAAATATAAAATATGTTCTGTGTGTTTTGCCATGTCCAAGTCAAGTTACGGAAAACTACAAGTGTAAAATACATTGTAAAAATTTCTTTGAGGGTCAAGAATACTTTTTAAACCACTTTTTGTTATCACAATTAAACTCACAGAAAAGTACATAAAATATAAATATGCAGCTTAACAAATTTCTTATAAAACAGATGTTTATTTAACCATTACCCATGTCATGAGAGCATTACCAACACTTTAGAAGTTTTTTGAGTTCCTTTTCCCAGTAACAGTTCCGTAATTCCCTGGTAATTACTTACTTGCTTTTCCTTAAAGCTTTTTTTTTTTTTTTTTTTATACTTTGCTTTAGTTAGCATCATGGTTTAATTTTTTCTCAAACTTTATATAAATAGAATTATACAGTGTATATTCATTATATCTAGTTTCTTTCACTCAACATTACATTTGTGAGATATGTATAAATTGTATCTCTAATAATATAGTTTGGTATCAATAATAAATTTTTTTTAATAATGCAAGTGTGCTAAAATAACTTTTAAAAGTGATATATATTTTATATTGATTTTTGTCAGTCCTGGAAGCCCACTCAGTTCTTCTATAATTTTCAAAACAGTATCTCATAATTTTTTACTTTGTTGTTTAAAAAGAGGGGAAGTTTAACTCAGTGGTTCAGTGAATCAGTAGTTAGTTCTGTGTGAAGAAGGTGTAATCAGTTAACATTTTGCTGTGATTTATGGTATCGTTAAGCCTTTTTAAGATATTGTTTAAACCTGAGAGAGCCTTTTTTTTAATGTGAGGTGTATCTTCTGGTATTTATTTGCAAAATGTAATTTAAAATCTGTACTCTGTTACTCTAAAACAGTTTAATCTCTAAGCCTATACATTCTAAAAGAAAAAAGAATTAAAATCCTTTTCTTTTTTGGTAGGAGGAATAAACATGGTGTTTCTCGAAAGAAGATTGCTCAGATGTTGGATCGTTATGAATATCAAATGTCCATCTCTATTGTAATGAATTCAGTGGAACCGCCACACAAAAGCATACAAAGACCTCCTTCACAGGGGAGACAGAGGTGGGGAGGCTCTCTAGGCTGACATAATGAAGTCTGTTACAAATAATCATTTAGTTGGTTATTTTCAGCTAACACATTTGTTGCCGTGCCCTTGAAAAAAAATTAGAGAGCCTGTCTTGAAGTTTAAGTAGTTTCAAATTTAAAAAAAGACTCCGTTGCCTCACAAAAGATGTTCCCAGCAAGTTGTTTAAATTCTAAAGTGTAAATAAAAATTATATAAAATTGTATTTTAAATGTTTTTATAATCTTTTGTTGTAATACCTTTGTTTATTATGAAGATACCTGAGTAGAGTGGGTAGGAACCAGAATGTTTTTCTATAATTGAATTTTAAACTAATTTTATCTTTTGTAGATAATATCAAACAGTTTTATAGTTCATACCGAAATTCAACTTTTCATAAAAGTTTAGTATTTTTCCTTGACTATCTTAAATATATAAGAAATACTAACTTGTTATAGGCACCTTAGTTGATTCCTCTATTCATTATACAGGTAAAATTATGTTTCTGCAAATTCATCTGTGTGAAAAAGTATTTCTAAGCTATAACTAGCATATCCCTTAATTTAAAACAAAATTCTCTATCAAATACCACACAGTAAGTGTTATCAGTCACCTGGGGTGTCTTCTCCGTAATATACGTCTTCATCACCCTTCTTCTTAAGCCATCTCCTCTCTCCCCATACCCTTGATTCTGTAATGCATAAACAGGGCAATCACTATATAGTTTGCAAAAGCTCTTCAGGCTATTTTGATAGTATATCACTTTTCTCTATTTAAATTAACGCAGTGTAATTCTAATATAAAAAATATTTTAGACAGTTCCTTAGCATTAGTTGTAGGAAGATTTGTCCCATAGGATATTTTACTTCTCCAGGTTTTAGTTTTTCTATAGAGACAACTGTGTATCTCACTGGATAGTTTTTGTTAGATTGTGTTCTATCACTTAAAATTTTAAAATTGAGATGGGATTCATTTCAGAGATCTTGCAATTCATCCTAACTTTGATTTATCCATTTTTAGGGAAAAATAGAGCTAATTACAACTACTTTTAAAATTTTTTTATGTTTTACATGATAGTAGTTTATGTCCTTTAAGTTTTCTTTCTCCTAAACCAGCCCATTCCAAATCCCATAGTCTTTCTTTTTTTTTCTTTAATTTTTATTTTATGTCAGAGTATAGTTGATTAACAATGATGTGTTAGTTACAGGTGTAGAGCAAAGTGATGAATCCCATAACCTTCCTTCCGATGTTGTTTTAAAACCTTTTGGTGTTTTTTCAGCTGTAAATGTTCTCTCACATCTTTATATTACTTTTTAACTAATATTAAATTACTAAGTGATACTAAGTTGCAAGAATCAAAGCTAAATATTAGTACTCAACAAGGTCTTTATTGCATTACCTTTAGTGAGATAAGAATATGATTTCTATTTATTTGTACTAACAGTGCTGTTTACATTTAAATGTGTATTACCATGCTTTATTTTGTGTAACACATACGTATGTTTGTGTATATTTGTTCATCCTAACTAAATATGATGTAGTAGGAATATGCTAACTCATGTTTGTGTGTCAATGTATATGTATTTATTTATATCAATACATACACACATTTCCATTATTCACTATTTTCATATATTTTTTTGTTTCAGAGTAGTACTTCTTAGTATTTGGGCTTACTTTTCCCAGCATTTTATTATGTAAATTGACATTTTGAAATAGTAAAGGATTTAATTTTGGCACAGGTGAAACAACTGGTAGGTATATACTGTGTGTCCCTTTCCCTTTGTCCTTATAAAACTTTACTCAGAAATAATAGTACTGTAAATCTATAGTATTTGAACAGTAGCCAGTTTATTTCGAGGATGTAGAGAATTGCCTTTGGAAGATACAAATTATGAGGAAACATGTTCATGATAGTCTAAAATAAATTTCCAGATTTTATTACAGATTCCACTTATATCCTAGTACTTCTGAGTAGTAAATAATCATGCAGAGATCGTTAATCGTTGCTGGTTATTTTTAAAAATTATAAATGCTTATTGAGGCAGGGAAATTAACATTCTGGAAGACTTTTTTTTTTTTCTTTTTTTGCCGCACTGTGCGGCATGTGGGATCTCAGTTCCCTGATCAGGGATTGAACCCGCGCCCCCTGCATTGGAAGCCTGGAGTCTTAACCAGTGGATCACCAGGGAAGTCCCTAATTTTTTTAAGACAAAGTAAATTAAAAGTTCCCCCAAGCATTGTGGCTAATTTTTTTTGTATTTTTTGAACAATAACAGAATAGAGGAATGAATATGCAATAAAAGATACTAGAATCACTATTATAAGTCATTGCTTGATGTTAAAAATCTGTAAAATATGAAATTTACCAACTAAGGATTTTTCATCAAAATTTTTTCTTCTATTCAGATATATTCTTTTTTTAAATTTAGGTATATTCTTAATGGAATAGTTCCCCCAGCTGCTACCTGCCATTCTGAGTTGGTCTCCATCACAAAGAATAAAATGGGCATTACTCATCATATTCAACTAAGGTGAACATTTTAGTTAAACAGAATATAATGATAGCTTCTAGTTTGGTTCAGAAAGATTAACTTGTTTTTTCATAGGTTTTCATAACTTGTTTTTTCATAGCCTTGATTTTTAATAGGAGAAGTGAAAAATAACTTCTCCTTTTTGATAAGTAAATTTATAGTTTTCTATATGTCATAATACTGCTAATAAAAATATTTGTGTGGTAATGAAATTGAACTTTTTATACTGCTTTTTAAATTGATAATCTTTCCTTTCAGTATTCACCTTTCTGGAAAAAAAATGTTAGCTTTTTAATATTTTGATGTCCGTTTTAAAGTAAGATTGTTTACAAAAGATTGGGTTGTATTTTGTTGGTGGTATGATAGGGTGGATTTAACTATTTGAAGTTTGCTTATCTCTTGCCTAATTAATATAGGTTACGAAATTTTCCAGTTTTATATATTGGTAAGTTTTGAAAGAGTTCATGATTTCAAAGGGTATAAAATATTTATTTTGACCATAATTGAGTTTTTGTTATTGTAGAAATGTCTGATTTTCTGAGCCTGGTTTTTTAAGTATTTATAAAGAAAATTGGTGGTGTTCTCTGAAGAAATGCGTTTGTTCATGTATTATATTAGTATTGGGTTGGCCCAAAAGTTCATTCGGATTTTTCTGGGGTATCTTACAGAAAAACCCGAACGAACTTTTTGGCCAACCCAATACCTTGACCAGATAGGTTTACCAGCCTTTATTGAAGTTTTATGTAGTATTGTAACATGAATGCAATAACTGAGAATTCAGTTATTAGGGCTGGAGTGTTTTTGTGTGTGTTTGTCTGCAACCCATATAAATAGAGTAATGCCTCTTAGTCTGAAATCATAACAAAGTATTACTTAGTTTTGTTACAATGAGCATTCAGAATAAACATTTGGTGGCAGCAGAACAGCAGATCCAGTTAGCTGTTTATAGAGTTAAATTTTGTAGATTACAACTGATAAATAATTTTTTCTCATTACAATTGTTTGCTGTAATTTTTGTGAAAGGAGAGATTATATTAAGGGATTAATGGGTGTCTTCTTTGGTGATGGTTTTCTTTCTTTAGAATTAAATAAGATTGGCATACCAATTTTTATTTTATTTTTTGAATTAAGGTATTATTAAAACAATTGGTTTCCCTGTATGTATGCCAGATTTTCTCCTTAAAACATCCTTAGGATAGCAAGAAGTAGTATTAAGTTCGTTGAAATAGATTCTGAAGGAGGAGTAATTGGTGATTGTCTTGTGTGTCTTTTTTATTCCTTTTTTTTACTTTGCTAAGCAACATTTAAATAATTCAGTTGATTCAAATTGCCAAGGTCTCAAGTCTAAAAAATTTTCAATTTTGCATGGTTTGTAAATTTCAGAGCAAACCTTGAAAAGTTGATAATTTTGATTTTTGCAACTAAAATCAGAAAACTTGTAATAGAATGGTTATACTTTACATTCAATATCTTTATGTAGACTGCACTGAATGGCATAATTTTTGTCATAGAATATCCATGTGTGTAAACTCAATTTTGAATGTATCTCCTATGGAAATTCTTAATACATTGTTGCTGTCAAATTATGCACAGGAACAAGGGGAAAGAGTAGCAAAAGAAACTCTGAAAAGAGAGCCTCAAGAGTAAATAGAGAGTAATTTTTGAAGCTAGGACTGTGTTTGGAGAGTTTTGACTTTTTGGTATCTTTAATAGAAGTTTATTTTAGTCATTTAAATTAGAAATAATCTTTTTCTTTCCTTTCCTCCTAACAAATTTTGTTCTCTGAATGATAACCCTGTCATATTCCAGTTGTGAGTATTGCACTCATTACATATTATAATACACTTCCCAGTACAGAGTCCATTAACTTCAATAAGCTGTCTTAAACTTAAGTATATAGAAAATAGACTATTTTATCTAGCATGGACATAGCCATACTGTGACCCCTAATCTTAGAACTAGACACAATCACATTAACAAGCAGGTGAATGACTGAAGACTTCATCAGGGAGTGTTGTCTAGTTGTTAATATTTCCATGTTGTTTTTTTAATTGAACTGTTTGTAAATTAATGGGAAGATTGAGAGATTTTGAGATGACCTATTGGGCTCTTTGCCTCTCAACTTTATTGGTAACTAAGAGAAAAAAAGTAAGAATAATCTGTTCATTCATGGTTAAAATTGTGTTCAAGTTCAGTACAGTCCATTAAAATACACTTTATTTGGATTATTATTATTATTTTGCAGTTTCAACTGTATTCTCAGATAGGACATGTAAAATTAAAGTTTTACCCTACAACTAGTAATTACAATAATCGCACAGCTTTGTTAGTGTCTCTTCAGTTGTAATTCTGGACTCTTCAGGTTTTTTAGTATATCAAAATGAAAGAAAATTTGATTTGGGAGAGGTTTGTGGGTTCTTTCTCCTCTTTTATTCTTCTGTCTTTTTTTATTCTTTCTTAAGAGTATTAGAAATCATGTTGCTTTCTTGTTTTTTTCAGTCTTTTCCTGTACATGTTTTCTTTTTCTTATGTGCATTTTCTGTCCAGCTATCTTCATGTTAACTTCATAACATTTTTAATGAAGATGATGGGATGGTAAGTTACTGTCAAAAATGGTGATAACTTTTTTCCCTCCTGTGTTCCACTGAACTCATATTTCCTTATGAACCTTATTTAATCATGTTAAACTTATAGGTCACAGCTTTGCAGTTTCCTGACCCTGTGGTATAGGTAGAACTTTGATATGAAAATACTTGGAAAGATTTATATAGATTTTTAGTCTATCAGTGTTACTCATTGGTTAGGAATCCCATAAACATGGCGTAGTACTTGGATGTATGTATTTGAGAAAAAATTCTTCTCCAGTACTCAAGCCTCATGCTGATAGACTAGTTGATAAATAGTAGTTGGAAATTCACTGTTTTGGAATTCACTGTTATGTCATGATTCTCTAATCTGCCATTCTTAAAGAACTGAGTGCTTTTGAAGGAAAGCTGATAGCTAATTTGAGTTCAGCTTTTACAAGTGATTCTTCATTTCTCCAGTGCTGCTACAATGAGGAATAGGAATTTAATAGCAACAAGCCTTAATTTAATAATACTTATTTAAGTAGCTGCCATTTAGTTAATGCCTGTCAATGCCAGACCCTATTCTAAGTGTGATTATTACAGTTTCTAATTTTTTATAACAATTGTACAGTGTCAAATTTTTTATAAAGAGGAAACAAAAACTTACAGAGTTTAAGCAATTTATCTTACGAACATAATATCTCTAGGGAGCGATGGTAACTGGGATTCAAATGTAGTTCAGACATATTCCTCACCATATCCCATTTTATCTTTTAAACCACATTGTTATCTTTGGTTAAGTTATTATTATTAATTTAAGGGGTTTTTTTCCAAGGTAGGAAAGAAATTCCAGTGGAGAGTTGAGTGCATCTTTATGGTACCTTTGAATTTATAGGGTTAGAGGTATGTTGACTTACCAGTGAAGCTGAGTGAAGAAATCTGTAAGTGGCCATTTATTTAGAGTGTTTAATTTAAGTCAGGATTGAAAGCTAGGATGTCATTTACTGTTTAAACATTTTCTACAAAATATACATTGATAATTGATAATTATATTTCAGCAACATCTTTTCAATTGAAGTTTTACATATGCTGTTGTGCTTTAATGTTTACCTTTTATTTTAATATCTCCTGATTTTAATTAGCACTGGAAATGTGTAGTATTCAATAAATGGATTGTTAAATTATATAAGCTGTTTGTTTTGATGATTAATTTTGAGGCAGTATTTCCTAAACAGATCAACAGTATTTGTAAGTGGTCTTAATGTATTTTTCTTTTAATGTCCACTTATTACTTAAGTGTGCTAGCAGTAGCTGTTATGGAAATTACATCAGTTTTCTGATTTTCTGAAGAATTAAGGATTTTTTCCTTTTGTAATAATTAGCATCCTTTTTCTTTTATGTTTAAATTAATATTCTAAAATTAAAGAACAGTAAAGGAGCCAGTTACTTAAGTTTGCTGTATAAATAAAATATTGAATTAATTAGATTCTGCAAGGAAAACCTTTAAGTACAGAATGAAGAATTCTTACTGTTAACTATTTGCCTTATTTTGTTTTAGTTAACTTAAAAAATAGAAGGGCTGGATCTTGTTTGGTTTTTCTTAATTCCTTGAGAAATTAAAACTCCTAGTTTGTGGCTTTTTTCATTATTGTTTCTAAATGTGAAATCAGAGGTGGAATTTTTGTTAGAATGGGGAAGAAATAACATTGGTTTCATGAATAGATTAAGATAGATTTTGGTTCACGAAACTGGAAAGCAGTACATTATGGGATTGAGATTATTGGAATAGTGTATAATGTAACACTGGCAAAGATGTGGTTAAAATATTTCATTTTGAATATAAGTAAATTGAAGTATTTATAGGAAATGTGTTAGGAGGCCTGGGCTAGACATTTTGAATTAATTAAAAAGTAGTGAGAAAAAAAATTTTTATTTTAATTCTGGGGAATGATAGGAAAGAAATTGTTAAAGCTAGAAGACTAGTGGTCTCAAAAGTGATATTTCTCCCTCCCCATCTTCCCTTTGCTGTGTAAAGACTAGTAGAGCCCAGGTATTACATTAAGAAAGATTATCTTGTACCCTTAAGGGCCATGAAAGCATGGTCTTCCTTGTCTTGTCTTTGGAGCTTTGTCCTTTAATGAGTCAGTAAATATTTGTTGAATATTAGTCCTAGTCTTCTCCTGAGAGTAGTCAACAACCTTTTGAAATTAAGGACCATTCATCTAAATAGAGCAACTTTATAGGGCAGTTCGTAATTTAGGAAACATGGAAATATAGAGTGTGAATTAGTTGTTTGATACTTGCTAGGAGAGAGAGTGTCCAGGCAGAGAGGAAGGCTCATCCATTTAACTTGTTGTAGCTAACACCATCAGAGACTTGTTCGAGGTTTTTGAACCTCACTAGTAGTCCTTAGAATTGTTGTTCATGATCCAAAAATTAAATACTAGAATACAGATAAGTAGAGCAACCTTGAGACTTTTGATTTTCTATTTCTTTTAGGGTCATTTAGAGCTTATGTTCTTATTTTTTGCTTTAACACTTCTATTCTTACTCTTAACTTTCCCCATGAGATTTCATCATTTCTCACTTGGACGTAGTAGTCTCCCCACTTTTATCTTTGCCACCCTATAATTTTATCCACGGAATAACTAGAGAAAGCTATAATTAAAAAAAATTTTTTTTTACCATAAATTACATCCCTCCCAGGGACTTCCCTGGTGGTGCAGTGGTTAAGAATCCACCTGCCAACGCAGGGGACACGGGTTCGAGCCCTGGTCCGGGAAGATCCCACATGCTGCGGAGAAACTAAGCCTGTGTGCCACAAGTACTGAGCCTGTGCTCTAGAGCCCGCGAGCCACAACTGCTGAGCCTACGTGCCACAACTACTGAAGCCCACGCGCCTAGAGCCCGTGCTCTGCAACAAGAGAAGCCACTGCATTGAGAAGCCCTTGCACTGCAACTAAGAGCAGACCCCGCTCGCTGCAACTAGAGAAAGCCCGCACACAGAAACGAAGACCCCACGCAGCCAAAAAATAAATAAACAAATTTATTAAAAAAAAAAAAATTACCTCCCTCCCTGCTTAATTAAACTCTACGTGATCTGGCCCTTGGCTTCTTCCCTGACCCTGTCTTGTACCACTCTCCTCTTCATTTACTACATTTCATCTATACTGGGCTTTTTGTCTGTTCTTCAGATATGCTAAGCTTGTTCTTGCTTTAAGTGCTAGCTGTTTTTTTTGCTCTATTTTTTCTGTTCTTCCTATGCCTAGCATAGTTCTCAACATTCAGGTCTCACTTCACATGTCACTTCCACAGAGAACCTTCCCTGACTATTCCAATCTAAAATAAAGGAACCCCACCCCTGTCACTCTGTTACATTGTCCTGTTTTGTTTTCGTCATAGTAGCTATTAGTAGTTGAAATTATCTTATTTAATACTGATTTGTTGGGAGTCTTTTGAACTAGAATATAAATTCCATGAGAACCTGTTTAGTTTGTTCTTAGGTCTATCCACAGAACCTAAAGCAGTGCCTGTAATACTGTAGGAGCTAAAAAATACGGGCTGAATGATTTTATACCCATTGTTTCTGTTAACAATATTACTCCCCAAATGTGTTTTCTTCTTAAACCTGTCCTCTGCTCTCCAGCCTATATACTTAACTGCCTACCTGACTTTTCTACTTTTAAGCCTGAAAAGTTGAACCTGCGATCTTCTCTCCCATCTATGGAACTCCAGGATTTTTTTTTGCATAGCAAATGGATCTACCATCTATCTATTTTTGCACACCAGAGACTTGAGAGTCTTCTTTGATGCCTCCTTTCCCCCTTCATATTGTCCATCAACTGGGGTCTTTGAATTTTGCCACTTAATTATCTCTTGAATCTCTCCATTTTTGACTGCCATCTTTCTAGTTTGAATTATCATCTCTTCCTGAGACTGGGGTCCCCACATCAGTACTTGCTCTGTTCTAGCCCTTTTTCTCCACAATCTAACAAGACTGAAGTATAATGTACATATTAAAGAGTGCTTAAATTATAAGTATATAGCTCAACAAATACTCATGAAGTGAACATATCCATGTAACCAGAATCCTGCTCAAGAAGTAGAACATTACCAGCAAATTAGAAGCCCTCAGTACCCGCTCCTTTCCACAGTGGTCTTTGTAAAAGGAAAGTATGATCATGCATAAAACCTTTCAGGTGCTTCCCATTGCTGTTAGAATAAAGACCAAAAACCATAATGTGGTTGATGTGGCCCCTTCTTTACTATCTAACCTCATGTTTTGTTAACTCTTCCTACTTTCTGTTTTCCAGCCTTACTGGCCACCTCTCAGTTCCTTGAATGCGCTATTTGTTCCTTCTTCCTGGAAAGTTCTGTGTGCACACACCCCTTCCATACTCATCCTTCAGATTTGAGCTCTTCAAGGAAGCCCAAATTTTTGGACATAGCAGGCTTGGTGAGGTCCAAAATACATATTATATGCTTTCATGTACTTTTTCTTTATTAATTTGTATGAGTGTATGATTATTTCCCCTCCCTTCATTTTTAAGCACCATGTGTCAGAGGTTGTTACCATTATATGGTCATCAGCACAATGAAAAAGAGCAGTATTCAGTATTCATACAACAAGTGAATATGGGTAGTCTCAGCTTGTTCTGGGCTGAATTGTGTTCCCTCAAAATTTCATGTGTTGAAATCCTAACCCCCAGTATTTATGATATGACTATTGTTAGGATATAGGACCTTTAAAGAGGTAATTAAGGTAAGATGAGGTCATGTGATTGAACCCTAACCCAATATGATGGTGTCCTTACAAGAAGAGGTGATTAGGACACAGACACAAAAAGGGAAGACCTTTTGACAACACTGGATGAAGACAGCCATCTACAAGCCAAGGAGAGAGGCTTTTGAAGAAACCTACCCTGCTGACATCTTGATCTTGGACTTCTAACCTCCAGAATTGTGAGAAAGTTAATTTCTGTTGTTTAAGCCACCCAGACTGTGATACTTTGTAGCTTTGGCAAACTAACACAGATTTTGGTACTGGGAAGTGGGATGCTACTCTAACAAATACCTAAAAATGAAGAAGTGACTTGAGAACTGGGTATCGTAGAGGCTGGAAGAGATTTGAGCTTCATGTTAGAAAAAGCCAAGGTTGCCTTCAGCGATTGTAGGTAGAAATATGGACGTTAAAGGTGATGCTGGTGAGGGTTCTGGGGCGGTCAAGAAGGCTTCTGTCACTTTAGAGATAGACATATATGATCATGAACAGAGTGTTGGTAGAAATATGAAAAGGGTGCTTCTGGTAAGGTCTCAGATGGAAATGTGGAGCATGTTATTGGAAACTGGAGGGAAGGCAGTCATAAAGTGGCAAAAAACTTGGCTAAATTGTGTTTCAGAGGTTTGTGGAAAATAGAACTGGTAAGTGATAAATTTGGATATTTAACTGAGATTTCTAGGTAAAGTGTTAAAGGCATGGCCTGGTTTCTCCTTGCTGCTTATAGTAAAATGCAAGAGGACAGAGAGAATTGAAGAAAGAATTGTTAAGCAAAATGGAACCAGAAACTTGAAGATTTGGCAGTTCTCAGCCTATGCATGTTGCAAAAAATTAGAAAGTGTGTTCTGGAGACAGCATCAAGGCAGTTGCTAGACAACCATTTGCTAAAGGGAGTATGGGCATGTGACATGGATTCATTAAGCTAACTCAGCAAGACCAGAGATGGGGATATGGCAGCAGACACATTGCCAGCTTGGACTGAAAGAGACAGGACAGGATGAAATGAAGGAAGGCTGTCAGACTTCTGAGATTCTACAAGACAAGTCACTAGAGCTATCTGTGGTGATCTGTCTGTGAGCATACGTTGTCCTCCAAGAAAAGAATAGAAGGACCCTGAAGGCAGTTCAGAGGTTGGCAGGGTTGCCATTGCCACCATGGGATCAGAGCCCCAAGCCTGAGGGGGTGGGGCTAATACCTTGGTCAGCCTGGAAGGCAGGGCCTCTAGCCCAGTGGGCCCAGAGAACACAGCATGGAGCCAAAGATTATTCTTTATTATTTATTATTAAAGATTATTCTTCAGCCTTAAAATCTGATGGAATTTGACTTATTGTAGACTTGCTTGGGACCCATCATCCCTTCTTTCTGATTTTTCCCTTTTGGAATGGGAATGCCTGCCCCACCATTATATTTTGAAAGCAGGTAAGTTGTCTAGAGTCACAGGTTCACAGCTGGAGAGGAATTTTGCCTCAGGATGAATCATATCTCAGGTTCACCCATACCTGGTTTAAATGGTATTTAGATAAGATTTTTGGACTTGATGCTAGAATGGGTTAAGACTTTGTGGGCTGTTGGAATGGGGTGAATGTATTTTGCATGTAAGAAGGACATTAATTGGGGGGCGCAGGAGAGTGGAGTGTTAATGGGCTGAATTATGTCCCCTCAAAATTCATATGTTGAGGTCCTAACCCTCAGTACCTCAGAATGTAACTGTATTTGAAGATAGCACCTTTAAAGAGGTAATTAAGATCATATGGATGGGCTCTAATCCGATATGACTGGTGTCCTTATAAGAAGAGAAGATTAGGACACAGACATACACAAAGGGAAGACCTATGAAGACACTGGCGGAAGAAGATCATCTACCAGCCAAGGAGAGAGGCCTTAGAAGAAACCAACCCTGCAGACACCTTGACCTCAGACTTCTAGAATTGTGAGAAAATAAACTGTTGTTTAAGCCACCCAGTCTGTACTTTGTCACAGCCCTAGCAAACTAATACACAGCTGTTATACTAGCTAGTTGAGAGGGACTTGTGAGCCATTTCCTTCTCTCTTCTGCAGTTCCTTTATGTGTAAAATGAGGGCATTTGACTGGATCAGTGGTTCTTAATTTTTAATTTAATTCAAAACTCTCTGAAAATGGAATGTGTTTCATTAAGAAGTGTATAGTGGGTCGCCTGACACTGTGAGTTGTTCACAGTGCAACCGAGTTCCGTGTTTCAGACTATACCTTCGAGGTACCTCAGATTGTCATGAAGAGCAGAAACCACTTTTAGTAGAGCACAGAGTGTTATTTTATTTTTATTATTATTATTATTTTTTGGTTGCGCCGGGTCTTGGTTCCAGCAGGTGGGCTCCTTAGTTGTGGCACACGAACTCTTAGTTACGGCATGCATGTGGGATCTAGTTCCCTGACCAGGGATCGAACCCGGGCCCCCTGCACTGGAGTGCAGAGTCTTATCCACTGCGCCACCAGGGAAGTCCCTAGAGCACAGAATTTTAAATTCCAGAATTTGAAGAAAAGTTGTAGTTCTGACTGCAACTTGGGCAAGTCACTTAATTTTCTGAAACTTTTCCCTGTAATTAAATGAGAATACCTTCTCAACCTGTAACAGGGTTATTGGATGGATTAAATGAGCTGAGTATGTTAGAATTTCAGCTGAAGTAACTCATGTGTTAGCCTTGAAATTCTGTTATTTTGTCTGCCTTTTGATGATTTCACCTCTTTATACACTAGGGATGGGCAGAGAAGGAAACACCAACTGGTTGATTTTTATACTAGTTAGAAATGCTAGGAGAGATGTAGAAGGATAAAGTTTGATTTTTTGGTTATTTATCAAAGATACTCATATTCCTAATTAGCATAAGCAGTCAGGAATTAAGCTGTGTAATACCTCAAAACAATTTGTGATAATGCATGTGCTTTCTTGTCATGAATACTGGCACTGTTTTTTCACCTGTGTGGTATGGGCTGTTGGTATGATCAAGTCAATTTGATATTCACATTTTTACTGACAAATTTGGTATGATTAGTTTCACAGAGCAGACCACACGAACCCATTTCTTTAAAAGAAAAAACTTTTTTTTGTTTTGTTTTGTTTTGTTTTGTTTTAATGTCAGGTGTAATAAAAGTAAGGAGCCTTTCACCACCACTCTTGGTTTTCATGAAAACATTTTTCCTCTTGTTTTTCATCATGACCTTCTATGTAATGTTCATGTGACAGTGTGATATCAGCTTACCTGTAGTTATGTGACACTGTTAGTTAATTGCACCCTAGGCTTCTATGAAATGAGTCATTCAACATAGGAACATCAGTTTGAGTGGATGTCAGCTTTCTATTTTTGTAGTAAGGGAAGTGACAGTTGTCACAAGATTCAGTAGAAAAAGGGGAAGAAGGCATATGGTGGAGGGTCAGAGAAGTAGTTTGTAATATTTTAAAGTAATTACTAGTGTCTCATCTGTTTATTATTTTATTTTAATAAATTTATTTATTTATTTTTGGCTGTGTTGGGTCTTTGTTGCTGCACGCAGGCTTTCTCTAGTTGCGGTGAACGGGGGATACTGTTCGTTGCAGTGCGCGGGCTTCTCATTGCGGTGGCTTCTCTTGTTGCGGAGCATGGGCGCTAGGTGCGTGGGCTTCAGTAGTTGTGGCTCGTGGGCTCTAGAACGCAGGCTCAGTAGTTGTGGCGCATGGGCTTATTTGCTCCAGGGCATGTGGGATCTTCCTGGACCAGGGCCCGAACCCGGCCCGAACCAATGTCCCCTGCATTGACAGGCGGATTCTTAACCACTGCGCCACCAGGGAAGCCCTGTTTATTATTTTAAATGATAGTGTTCTAAATTTTTAATAACATTCTTCTTGAATCACTTCTTAGATTATTTTATACTCTTACAGTGACATAGAAGAAATTATTATATTTAGAAACAACTTAACTATAGAAGAATGAAGTTCTCTGGAGGCAGTATAGATAGCAGTCAATGGAGAAAGGAAATCAGAAGAAAAAGCAGCTAATCAGGTTTTAATTGTTTAAATAATTGGCTGTTGAGACTTTCTAAATAAGGTGTTGATAAATTGCTGTGGTGTGGAAATAATGTGGAAGGTTCAAGAAATGGTGTTTGGTCATAAGAATTCTCCCCTTACAGGAGCTGCTTTAGACCTGCTGAAGGCACAGAGCCCATAGTAGGTCTCCAGGACAGAAATTCAGGTGAGCATCTTGCCCAGGGAGGTTAAAAAGAGCCATAGAAGGTCTTAACTAAAAGTCTCAGAAAACACCAGAGATTCTGCTGAGGAAACAATATATTCAGTCCACAAATATAAAAGAAGAACATAGTAAACTGGGAGGCAAAAAGAGTCGGGGGCCAGGATCTGAAATGGACCTGAGTAAATAAGGTTGGGTACATACAGGGATGATACTAGGCCATTGCCATGAGTGGTATGGAAATACTAGAGGCTTGGTTTACTGGTTGTTACACTGTATCATTTCTTGGTGGGGGATGGACTGATTTTAAGGTACAGTATTGTACTAAAAGCTTCCTGTTTGCCTTTCCTACCTTGAACAAAAGTTTTATCTTGATTGTTCTTGAAAGGTGTAGAGGTGGAGGCGGGAGGTCGGGATTGGGAGGGGAGAGAGTAGGCTTGGGAAAATTCCCACAATTTACTATGACTCTTTATCTTAGGTTGTCAGGGCTTGGCCAAAGTATAAAGTAGAGGACTGGAGTTCTTGGAGGCCAAGAACAGTGTGAAATACCTGATGGGTATAAATTGGAATTGAGACTTGATAGTATTGATTTGAATAGGCCCATGAAGAAGTCTTCTAGCATTTGGCAATCATGAGAACATGAAAAGCATGGAAAATAAATAGGGCTTTTTCTCTGAATTGTCTTGCCTAGTGTATATCAGAATGATTTATGTTCTTCCTAAGGACATCAGCTGTATCTTGACTCTTGGGACAATCTACACAGATACATAGTAGAAGTACTCAGTGCAGTGAGAAAATAGCAGGTGTAAGCTGTAGTTACTAGGAATGGAATGATGTTTTCTGATTGGAGGAATGTGGTTGAGAAATATGAACCAGTAGTGAGAAGGGGCAGTAAAATGTTTTCTGCATGAATGTGTAGCAGTGGTGTTACTTTTCCACTGTTCATTTACTAGATTGGTAGTCAGTAAGTGAAATGTGGAGGACGAGGTTCAGGGAAAAGTGGGATTTAGTAGAGGAGAAATAGTATGGGGAAAAGGACTGTAGGCAGTAGTAACTGAAGGGTCAAAGTCCCAGAGGCAGGAAACAGTAATGGATTTATTCATGCATGTATTTATTCATTCAGCAGTGTTTCATGAGTGCTTACTATGTGCCAGACATTGTTTTAGGTGGGCTGGGGCTCGGTAACTCCACCTGCCACAGGCTCCATTTAGTAGTCTTAATCTGTCACCTGTTAGAGGCGTTTCCAAGCATACTAGTTAGGAAGCTCTACTCTAGAGAAGGGCCCAGGAGACTCTGAAAACACAATGTTAATGAACTAAGACTTTATCTTGAAGACAATGGGGATCCCCGAAGAGATTTTAGCAGAAGTATGACATAGTTATATTTGTTTTAATAGGTGTTTTTCAAACTGTTTGTGGTGAAAGATGAGTTTTTAAAAATTTTCCAATGCGCCGCAGTCTGATACTTTAGTAACGTATAATAAAAAAGTGAATTACTAGAAAAAATTTAAGTCAAATATTTTATAATTAAATTCAACAGATATAAAAATTATTCTCAGATTCCTGTAAAAGTTACTTAGTTTCTGTACTCTCGTTGCAGACTGGTTGCAAACCACTCATGGACTGGAATCCGTATGGATAACCCTTCTGAGTAGCATTGTTTGGAATGGAACAGTCTTGACAATGAGAGTAGTAATAGAAGGAAGGAAACATCTGTGGACATCAGACATTACCAGTTAGTTGGAAGGCCATCAAACATTTTGTGGTGTTTGTTGAATAGTGACCTAAGGTTGCCTAACTGGACAACAGTTAGGCAGAGGCATAAAGCTTACTGGTGGGTCTTACTCTAGTGGTAAGCGCCCCTGTCCACTCTAGTGTAGTCTCCTCCGTTTCTCCCCCAAGCATTCTGCTCTTTGGGAGTCACTCTGGAGTGGCCCTGGTGTTGGTCAGGTGTAGCTTATGTTTAACCATCTCTTGATTTATAGAATTTGATTATTTGTTTTAGTTTCAGTGGTGACCAGAAGGTTACAAAGATAGGGTGGAACATCTCTCAGGGTAGAGTGAGCTTTGTTATTGCCTGGTTTTCCAGATCATGTGACAGAATCGGCTGGGTCATTTTAGCTGTCCGATATATAGGTTGTAAGAAACTAAAAACTTTGGAGCAAGGGAGCCTCTCTGAATTGACTAAAATGAAAGATGAGTGGAATGGTTAGCCCTTCTGCAACGTTAGTGCATGAAGCTACCCTTGTTCTGGTAGAGGCAGTTTTCCTTGTTTTTCTGTTTTTCTTTTTGTTCCCCTACTAAAAGCACCAGCATTTATCAGGGAAAAATAGGGGTTCTCCTCAACTCATGTTGTGTTTTTCTTTCTGTATTGTGGAAGACCTGAACTGCACTCTGGAAGTGAATACACCCATCCGACAGGGATGTAAGATCACCCAGTATGTTATTTAGTCAAGCTTTTTTTTTTCTTGATTAAAAAAGGGCTTGTTTGTCTGTAATAAGTACGAGTCCACTTCAATTTGTATGGGCTCCTCACCACACCCTTACTTAACCCTGCCTACTTTAAGTTGGGCTGGCCTGTCCAAGTCTTGGGCAAGAGGAGTGAGAAGGCACTATCAGGTTAGAACCCATATTCTTAAGGTAGCTGATAAATTCAAGAGTTGTTGTCCTTGGAAATACACTCTGAG